>NW_026125299.1:0-116117 GCF_943737965.1 Phodopus roborovskii | reverse complement strand
CTGCTCTTTAATGTTTTTCCTACGATATATTAAAAAAAATAAAAACAAAGTTTCGAGTCTCTTCACATGTAGTAATTTATATTCTCTGGATTTTTCAGCCACAACAACTGGATTCTCTTTCCTGATTTTTGCTGCAGCTTCTGCTTTGTAATCATATGGACAGTTGTGCTTGTCAGCGTAACGGTGAAGTCCACAAAACAAATTTCCACATGGCAGTCAAGCCCTGCACAAACAAGGAATCACTTGGCAACTTGTAGCAATTAGGAAAGCAAGCACCCTATTCACTAGAGAAAAGGAACAGATTTTCAGTGCCTGATTATGAAGACTGTCAACTCCTGACAATAGGGTAGAATTCATACAAGTTCTAGAATGAGATGACTTGAATTTAAGTATCTTACCACACCACATCAGAGTTGAGTACAAAAATGAAAACTATGCTTAACTAGGGCTATCTATTGTAAAAAACACCTAGACCATTTCATGCTTGGCTCCAAGTAGGTGTTAATTCAGCTACCTTTTCAAAGGAAGAAAAATGATTCACAAGGTCTGAGGTTAATGGTAATTATACAACTAGGACAACATTGCAACTGGATAGAAGTGGAAATCCAACATTTTAACCACCAGTTCACCCTTTTCTGCACATGTTAGGATCCATTTTCTTTTTTAAAAATGTGTAAAACCAATAGCTCCTTTCAGAGTGATTTACGATGAATTGTTTTGTGTTCATACCTGTAAGGCCAACTTTCTTTCTACACATAAACATCTGTTCTTTGGTTTGGGCAACTCAGGAGCTTTTTCTTCACTTTGAGAAGTACTGGGCTGAGAAACTGATGGACTGGGCTGAGTGACAACTGAAAGACAAGGTTATTAAATTAGAAATCTGTCTGGAAATCCATAGCTGACAATATTTAAGAATAATATTTAAGAGAAACAGCTAAGATTCAGAATGTATAAGTTGCCTTTCTTAAGTTTGAATATTTCCTGCCAATTATACTAGTATATACTTCTAATAAATGATCAGTTGAGAAATTCTAACAAACAAGCAACCATTTTCTAAAAATGTAAGCAAAGGCTATCAAACATAGTGCACATGATTCTGAATTACTAATTTTAGATAAGCAGACCAGTATTATTTGTTTTTGTTGTTTTGACACATGGTGTGATACTGTACCCAGGCTGTCTGTGAACTTGAGGCCACATCATTTGCCTAATCCCATTGCTGGTGGGGGTTACAGGTATACAGCCAAACTAGGTTTCAGACTAGGTTTTGTTCTTTTTAAAGGTACAACTCTCTTACATATTTACTGGACTCTGACTGACATATCAAAAAGGCCCCTGTATTAGTCCTTTTGTTAATTTCTATCAAGATTTGCCACAAATGAATGAAAATTGCAGACCGCTGTACTACAGCCCCAATCCTTAGACTTTTATACCAATTGCTAATCCTTATATTAAGAGCCTATCTGTATTTGCTTATAAGCCTAATTGCTTGTATTTATATATAACCCAACTGTATACTGTCAAGGATTTACTGGGTAATCAAAAACAATAGCCAAATTAAGTCATACAATGCTAAAACCACTGGCTAGCAATATACCAATTCCAATGCTTAATATGACCAAGTTTCTAGGACAAGCATTTTGCTTTCATGTAAAGCGGATCTCTCAAAAGTCACATTAGCAAATATACACAATGGGATCCACAGCCTAGAGCAGACCATGCAGAAAATGTTCCACCTACTTTTTCCCTACTGGGAACAGTGATAACCTTAATATTTTCCCTAATGCTACTGGAGTAGGTAGTTGAACCCCAAATTAGTGTTAAGCCATTTCTTTTTGCACACACCTAAAACATTAACAATAAGCTCCTCAGACATACAAGGAAGGGGACAGAAAAGCAAAAAACAAGTAACAATGAATCATAGATTCCTATCAAGTAGTAATAAATGTGATTAGCTACAGAACTGCTTCCAAGTAATGTGTGTGTGTGTAAAACAAACATTTGGTCAGTTTTTTCATAGTAGGACTCATTTCAAATACAGATTTGCCTGTCATTTCATGACTAAAAGTCTGACTTCATGAGACTGATACAGTATAGGAAGAAAACCAAAAAAAACCTGTGGCATATTAGCAAGTCTTTAAGACAGATACAATCCCCTCCCCTGCCATTTTTCTGCCCCCATCATTTCACACTTCATTTACCAAAAACAAATGGATCTGAGTAAATATGTGCACAAATCAGTATTCTAAAACATTGAATTTTCTGATTGTGCTATAAAAATAGCTCCAAAGCTATTACCCAGCTGAAAAGCAAAAGCCTTTCCATACTTAAAGTCTCACAACAAGTAATAGGAATCCCACATTTTTACAACTCTCAGTATTCATTATGTACTCTTGCTTTACTGTTTCCTACAACACAGAGTTGTTATAAAACTTCCCATTGGCATGATTTAAAGTCATTAGGTTCTTACCATAGAGTTTCCATACTACTGGACTGATTTTTAGGAATATGAGAGTTGTAACGAGGGGAATGAGCAAGAGGGTAAAAATACTAGCTAGTTTATATTTTGATACTACTTATTTGCTTGGCCTGTAAATTATATTGTTATAGCTCTTCCTCTTTGGTCCTTCAACAAAAGGAGAATCATCCCATCACCAACTCAATTTTTTTTCTCATACTTCCGAAATTCAGAACTGAACTAGTATTAAACTTAAAAAGCATACCTGGCTCTGACACCTCTGTTTTCGGGGTAGTTATTTTGTCCTCTCTTGAAATGCTCATTTCTGTCATTTGTTGAGTTACAGTGCTGGCAGCCACAGGCACACATTTCTATTTGAGTTCAGCAAACAATTATTTTTAAAGATGTTAAGGGTATTATTTTTTGAGATAAGTTGTCAATTCAACTTTAAATTATCTGTATTATTTCCAACATTGATCAAATGGCACCAGATTAATTTAAAAATTTGGATAAGTATTGGATGCCCAACATAAATGAGTAAAAATAATTTGTTAAGTGGCCATCAACTATGGCTGCATATTTGTATAGCATCACATTATAGTTCTAGAAAGTGTTTTAACTGTGCTTATAATTTAAAGGGACAAAAGGAGCACAGCTGTACAAGAAACACCTTGTGAGTGTGCACTATAATACAATCAACAGAGTCTTATTCTTTAAGAACCCCTAATCTCAATTACAAAGAAATAAAAACAACATTTTTAACAGTGGCCTTGAGGGGTTTATGGAGTATGTTGTAATAGACACCTTTACTCAGTGATCCAATAGCCAGATATTAATGGAATCCATTAGTGCACAAGCCTGCTGCAAGCCAAAACCGAGGCCACCTGATACAACAGCACCAGATTCTAAGGAATAGCACCAGACATCTTGACTTTCTCATTAGAGTCTCTGGAATGTTCACTCTTACCTTTGATTTTTCAGATGTGCTGCCAGCAGCATCTCACAGTTGTTTAAACTAGCATCTCTCTGTACAGATGCAGAATCTGAGGTAGGACTGTTGGAACCACTAGCTGTCCCTATTTAAAAAAAAAAAGGGGGGGGGGAGATCTGTAAGAAAACAAATCAGCACTACAAAAACCTACTTAGTAAAGACAGTAAATATCAATACTTGCATTTTAATTTAGTGATCTAAGCACCTTCACTGCATTGCAATCCTAGCACTTGACATTCAGACAAAAAAAAAAAAAAAGAAAAGAAAAGTCATATCCCAAAGAACAGATGTGTATTAAAACTTCAAAAAGGAGCACTAAAAAATATCACAAGATGTTTGTAGGTTTGTAGAATGGTCATTTGTCCCTGAGGTAGTCTTGGTAAGCACTTGAGCTGTTTGTCTTAATGTTAAGCTCTTGTCAGGAGTATTCTCTGAAAGTTTTCGACAGTCTCAGATTCTTAGTTTTTCTCTCCACCAGTTCAAGTTTTTGTTTTCCATCACCTTGGAAACAACCTTACCCATTGGGCTCATTCTGCCACTACATTCTGTTGTCTCTGTAGATGTTCTTTGCTTAGCAAATAGAGACACATTCCATTTTGTCCTAGGATTTCCATAAAAGCCACATCCTGTACTGTATGGGCCCTGGGGTCTGGTTAGTTTCCTGAGCCATATTTCTCTGCAAGTAAACAAAACAGAATTTTTAGAAATTAGCATGTCACAAAAAGAAATTGAATACAACACAACCACTACTATCTGTTATTTCTAAACACCAAATCTGTTACAAAAACCAAGATTATGTTAAGCAAAAACAGTATATCTTATTGACTTTTAAAAAAACAGATATGTGAAAGAATTGTTCTAGGACCAAAAAAAAAATTATATTAAATAATAAAGTGTATGATTTTGTTACTAATTGAATTTTAGATTCTGAATAGGCAGCCATTTGCCCAGTTTCATCAGGGTTGTTTGAATCAATTTTGAATTTGTCACTTTTACTTTCTGCTCTTGTCCTATAAGTCAGCCATTTCAAATGATGTTAGCTTCAATAGGGTAAACACATTAACAGAGAAAAACAAAAGCCACACCACAGTGATGCAACTAATCACTACCTCTTGATATTTGTTAGTTCAGCATTTGGCTGAATCTGTATTGTAGCCCTGTAGTTTTTAAAAATAAAGATTATTGCATGTGTGTTTGCCTGTACGCATGTGGACATATATCCCGGTGCCCTCAGGACTAAATCCCCTGCAACTGGAGTTAACAGACAGCTGTGAGCCACTATGTGGGTGCTGGGAACTGAACCCAGAGGTCCTCTTAAAATCACACCCTGAACCAGTCTGAAAGACACACTTGGGCCCCATCAGTAATACTCTCACTGAGACAGGCACCTGTGGCCTCCAGTGCCCAGAAACCTGGAAGGCAGGAACTATCAGCCACAGATCTTCCAGTCTCTATTAAGCTTTAACAAATACTTCTTTTTCTCCCATCAAAAAGCAAAATCTTTCCAAACTTGATGATGTAAGCAATATAAAAACATACTCTTTTGGTCAGGGTTAATAATCAATGTTAGGCTACCAGAAAGAATTTTACATAGCAAGAATACCTGAGACTTTCCAAAAATTGTTTAAATTGGCATAAAATGAGCTAAATTTACTAGGTTTCCCACTGTGCAAGAGAAAACACACATCAGGAAAAATTACTTTTGAAAGAATTATGCAAAAAATCATTTTTGGGGAGCATTTGGGTAAGAGGAAAGTATGGTCATCACTTTTCCCCAGCTACTACACAGTAAGACACACCCTATTAACTCTTTACCAAATTTAAAAATTGAAGTAAGGGGAATAAGCAATTTGACCAGGAAAGACCAATCTTGAACAGTTAAATGACAGAAATCTTTCCTTTTGTTAGCACAAGAGCACTTTATTTGAGCAAATCAAGCTTGTACATTGTGATTAAAAGCCACAGTTGAGAATAGTAGTAATTTTGCGACCACTGCCTCTTCAAATAGTGAGTGGAATTTAGCTGACTCATTTCAGAGCAGGACATTGTAAATATTTCAAGATTACTTATACAGTTTAATAAACACTTTTAGTTGAGGTTTTTAAATGTTGAGTGTAACATAAGCACAGAAAAACATTCAAATAATAAATTATGTATCTCTATTTTCTCCATGCAGCGTGCTGACCTTTACCCCCCTATGCAAAAAGTTGGGCCTTTTTCAGGCCACTTGAGAACTATACTAATCTCATTTACTTACTCTTAGCTTCCACAGCAACACATGACATTCTTTAAAAAAAAGTATACTGAGGGAATTTAAAGACCAACTGGGCAGATCAACCCTGTTTTTTAGTTAATCAGAAAGCACTTTTCCCTTGAATGAGAAGACCCACACCTAGATGAGGGTTCTGCCTTCAGAAAACACAACTCAATCTTGTAAATAAAACAAGACACCAGTCTTTCTATAAGGCTCCCCTCCCCTAGTAAGTCAGATTTTAAATGCCATCGCATGTGCACAGCTTGCTTTAATATTTTTCAGAAGCCTAGATCACATGTGGGAGGGCGCTTCCAGCCTGTCACAAGGCTGCAATGTGACAAGCTGAGCTGGATGGAGGCTCTCACATAAAGCCTAGTCAACAGGGGCCTCTGAAATCAGCTTCTATTTATATCTCAGAGCCTGCCAACTCCTACACAACTCCAAGATCTAAGGATGGATGCAGTCAGTATTCATATATCTCATGTAACAAAACAAAATGCAATTAAGGCCTCCAGGTTTTTCAAATGCTGGATCAAATAAAACCTCACCTTCAATCCACAATACCCAAGCAGAATAAATAAAGTAAAATGTGGTTATTGAAAAGGGATGAGAGGAGTAAGCAGGCATACTGTGGAGAAAGCACGGAAGCATAAATACTCCATACACTTAATGAAAACTATAGGGTGTTTGTTACTTTATAGACTGTATTTCCCTTCTATTCTGGGGGATCAGGGGGACCAAGTTGTCAGAGACTTAGTACTCATCCATAAGCCCTTCCAGGCATAGCTGCAAATTGTTTTTTTTTTGGGTTTTTGTTTGTTTTTTAATTTTACCGCTTTTAACTCATAGCTTAAAACGAACATCGCAGGCCTAACCAAATACTTTTCCAATTCAAAAACTGAAATGAATGAGCTTTTCTTTAAACTATGGGCTAGCTCTTTAAGGTGCACATGAATGACAAGACCACTCACTAACCTCGAGGTCAGACCCGAATTCTAGGCTCTAATGTGCCACTGAGCCTGACCTTGGGCAAGTCCTTAAGTCTCCAGGTCTCGGTTACCTCCCAGTTTTTTTTTTTTTTTAAAGTCCCTTCTCTGATTTAATACCAGTCGGTCCAAAGCACAAAGGAGAAAAAAAAAATGCACAACTAAAACAAATTCCTCATTTTGGACAGGACACTTTAAGAACAAACTTGAAAGGTAAAAGTAAAATATTGTCACCAATTGAGGTTATGAAATCTCACTTTTAAAGGAATCATCAAAATAAGACAACAAAATTCATTTTTATCTTCCTATTCCCTATAGTTGCTGAACACCAAATTTAAGAAACGAGGCTCTGACCTATATATTATTTCCCCTTAACTATCCAGGTAATATTCTCAGGCAGCTTCAGTGGGCATTTAACATATCGTATCTTCCTCAAAAAACATAGCTCCACGGAGGGCATGGGAAGCGAGCAAAACGTTAATGTTCGTGTAGACAAAGGGAGAGGCGCTCGATCTGCCTCCATGAAAGGGATCTTGGGGGAGAAGCTTAACCACGACTGGAAAAACTAAACAGCCTCCGGCAGAGAGCCGTGGGGTCGGGTTCCAGCGATTTCGACCGAGTTCGGTGCCCAGAGGCCCCCATCCCCCTTGCAGCGCAGGCCGCGCTCCGGGAAGCCCGGCAGGGCCTGCTCCAAAAAGCACTGAGTCATGCACTCGGCGGCCCCTCGCCGGAACGACTCAGCGGTGCGGGGAGAGCCGGGCGCGGCGGCCGCCTCGGCTTTTGTCTGTCGTCCGGCCGGCGCCTGGAGCCGCAGCACGCCGGGCATTGTCCCGGCCGTCCGTCCGTCCGGGCCCGTCTTTGTGCTCGCGGATCGGGCGTGCTCCCGCCCCCGCGCAGTCCCGGCCCGCGCCACTTACCCTGCGGGGCCCGGATGCACTAGCGAGCTGGCGCGCGACGCCGGGCTGTGGGCCGGACCGAGGCCTCCGGGAAGGGCTAGCGGCCGCCGGGGGCCGGAGCGGGCCGGGCCTCGGGCGGAGCTACGCCGGCGCCGCGGGGGCCTCCTTTGTTCGTGCAGAAACGCCGAGGCGGCCGAGCCCCGCCGCAGCTAGGGTGGGAGGGCGGCGGGGGACAAGGAGGGGACCCGCAGGCCGCGGTCTACCGCCGCTCCAGGCGCTCGGCCGCCGGCGCCTCACGCCTCCACAGCGGCGTCCCGGCCGGGCGACGAGGCGCACGGAGCGCGCGGGGAGGCCTGGACGCCGAGAGGGCCGGAGGACGGTGCTCTTCGGGCTTCCGCCTCCGCCAGGGAAGCGGCGCGACTCCTGGCAGCGAGCGGACGCCTGACGAGATGCACACGGCTCCACGGCCCGGCCGACTGACGCTCCAGCTCCGACCGGCGCTCGGGATCTGAGGGAAAGGGCGGCGGGGGCGGGGCCTGTGCGTCAGCGAAAACCCGGCCGGCACGCCGCAGCGCGGTGACGTTGAGGGCCGAGGCCCCGCCCCTGGCCTGCAGGCACCGGCTGGGGCGGGGCCGCGCCTGCTGGGGGCGGGGCGAGTCCGGAGGTTGCGGTCACCGTCTCCTAGTCACTCTCCGGCCGGCGGGTCCCTGGGTGGAGCTGCTGCGGCCGGTCCGCGGAGGCGGCGTGTCTATTTTTAACCCTATTGTCCGCCCTCAGCCTCCCCGGCCAGCCCAGTTCTCACGCTTGGTCCCCAACTCCGCGGCTGTACCTTCACCGCGGGACGGGCAGGAGCAGCCGGGAGGAGGCTGGCGCGGTTCCGGGTGTCGCCGCCGCGCCCCTCCGCCCGCCGCCGCCCAAGGTCGTGGTTCGCTGCTGGCTCTGAGCTGCGACCGCCCGCCAGCCCCAGTCCCGCGCCGCCGTGTTCTGAACTGTTAGAAAACCCTGGAAATTGGCGATTCCAGTGAAACCCGGAGAACCGGGACGAGACTGAAGAAATGGAGCGAGGGACAAGCCAGACCCCAAGGCAAGGGCAAGGTGCTGGATACCTGCCTAGAGCAGGAACAGAAACACTGCTTGCCTCTTCACGGTTTCTAGGAGCAAATGTAGAGTCCACCGATCTAAAGAAAACATACACAAATGGTTAGGGATACCGTAGCTACAACTAGAATGCAGCTAGGTCTCTTCACCTCCTATATTTAAAAGAGTCCTAGGCCTTTCCCCTAGGTACTATTAGAGTTGGCCTTGGCAGGAGGACAGAAACCTTGTTTACTTCGGGAGATTCGTAATTTTGATATTGTGGGAGCAGTGTGGGGGAGGGGCGCTGTTGTCCTGATGCTCCAAATCATACAGCAAGTGGAGTACTTCGGACATAATGTGTTTTTTAAAAATCCCTTGGTTATATTACTATGATCAAGTAATGTATTTGAGATTTAGTCTGGGTCATTGGTTCTAGATCTTTGGAATTTATGTCCACAAACTAGTAAATAATAAAAATAGCTGCCACCATTTACCAGCCATTTTCAGCGTCACATATTTTGCATTTAGGGTCTCCTTAATTAATCACAGTAATTTACTGAGAAAAGTGTTGTTCGGTCTATTTGTCGAGGTAGTTATGATAAAGGAGACTTGCCTGAAGCACTAGAGGGAGGAAAGGCTAGTGGAAACCCTGCTTATTGAGAATAAAAATAAGAGAATTTTTAAAAAAGAGCATAATTTATTGTCTGTCTCCCTTTACTCTCCCCTTTCAAAAACAGGTTCTACAAGATTCTTGCCCAATTTAAACAACAACATAGTCATTTTCGAATCAAGCTGTTGATGCCTACACATCTGTGGAAAGCCTAATCAATAATCGGCTTAGACTTTATATCTTCAAAATCAAGAGTCTTCTATTTTATTTATAGTGACACAGTTTTGGATTGCTTAATGATAGAAAAAAATGTAAAACTGACTGATATTATAACTTAAAATTGACAAGTAATAGAAAATCTGATAATTTAAATAAGACCTGTGTATTGTCTACATGTACTTATGCTTTTAGGGTGTTCATAAAGTGCACAGCCACATAAATTAAAATTGCTTGCAGTGTAACTAGAGTTTTAAGGAAAAAAAAGCCTCAGCTCTAGTGGTCTCTATTTGAAGCTCCACTACCTTTTCTGATAGGCCAATTAAAGAGACAGAGGGTTTGTTTGTTTTTTGTTTGTTTGTTTGTTTTGTTTTTTGAGACTGAGTCTCATGTTGGTCCTGACTGGCCTGGTTCTTGCTTTATAGACCAGGCTGGCCTTGAATTCATAGAGATCTGCCTGCCTTTGCTTAGTACTGGTACCAAAGCAGGCAACACCTGAGTGTGTTAAGGAATGGTGCTATTCTTTTGCTACAGTTACAAAAATAAAAGCTGGAGCTGGGGGCGGGGTGGCAAGGGACCATAGCAGATTCCATAGCAGATGAGGGTGACCAAGGCAGGAGGGAATGACATGCCAGGCAGATGGAGCTTAAATGAGGAGTTTATTTAGAAAGGGGAGTGAGGGGGAAGGGAGAAGAGACATAGAGGCACCAGGAACAGAAGAGGACAGAGGGGAGAGAGAAAGAGGGGAGAGGAAAAGAGGGAGGCAGCTGGTGGCCAACTGAAAGCAGGAGAGAGAGAGAGAGAGAGAGGAGAGGACTTAGCCATACATGTCCCGCCCATTGTCAGGGGTTGGGTCAGCAGACTGCTGGTTTCCAACAAATAGAATATCACAGACAGAGAATGAGAGAGACTAGATATTGAATAGGTATGGCCTTGTTGGGAAAATCAATAGGTCCAGTAACCCCAACCCAATCTTTGGGAGAAAACAAAATGGAAAACAAAGATGTTAAGTTCTAAGCCAGGCATAGCACCATACACCTTTGATCTAACAAGACAGAGGCAGGTGGATCTCTATGAAATCTAGGCTAAGATGGTCTATGTAGTGAGTTCCAGGACAGCCAGATCTACACAGTGAAATTCTGAAATTCTCTGTAAAAAAAACAAAACAAAACAAAACAAACAAACAAAAAACTGGTTTAAGAAGGCTGGGCATAGTGGTGCACCCTTTAATTCCAGCATTTGGGAGGCAGAGGTAGGCAGATTTCTGAGTTTGAGGCCAACCTGGTTTACCTACCAAGTTCCAGAACAACTAGGACTACACAAAGAAACCCTGTCTCACCCCCCACCTCTACCCACACCCCATCTGCCGAAAAAGCATGATCTACCTTAGAATATAGAGACCTGGTTTATTTTATCTTGATGCAATGTATTAGGGTTCCAGAGAGTAGCAGAACCCCCCCCCCCGTGTGTGTGTGTGTGTGTGTGTGTGTGTGTGTGTGTGTGTATGGAATTTATTAGAATTACTTACAGGCTATGGTCCAACTAACCCAACAATGTAGGCCTGTGAACAGAAAGTCCAAGAGTAGAGAAGTTGCACAGTCCACAAGACTGGATGTCTCATCTGGTCTTCAGGAGAAACTGGAATCCCCCAAAAAGTAGGTGTAATGCCAGTGAATGACTGCACTTGCTAGCAAGGCAAGAGCGAGCAGGCAAAGAGCAAAAGCTTCCTTCTGTGTCCTTAGAGAGGCTTCCAGCAGAAGGTGTGGCACTCCTTAAAAGTGTGTCTTCCCACCTCAAGATCCAAATTTAAGATGTGCATCTTCTTACCTCAAAAGGTCTGGACTAGTAGTGGATTCACCCACTTCAAACCAAGCCAAAAAAAAAAAAAAAAAAAATAAATCACTTACAGGTGTGCCCTCCATTTCTGGATTGTAGTTCAACCCAGATATAGTTGAAAACCAAGAATAGCCATCACATATGATAAAGATAGAATCACTTCTGGTATTATTAAGTTATCCTGCCATGAAGAGCTCTTCTTTTTCTCTGTGTACTTTGGGAGAACTCAGGAAAATCAAGGCCTTTTCTGGGTTTTTGAAATCTTTTGGGTGTGATTTGACATTTGCATCATGTTCCTTTATTTCTAGTCCTTCCCACATTTCAAAGATGAGGGCAAACCAACTCAGTATTTAAAAGACATTTTTGAAATTGCCAACCAAAAGGATTATGGAGTTATATTTAGAGCAGATCAGTTAAAACGAAATGTAACAGCTTTTTTACAATGTTTGCCTCTGCAATAATTAATGGCTACGGTAAGTTAACAGGCTAGGGAGATGGCTTAGCAGTCACAGTGCCCGAAGACCTGAGTTTGATCCCTGTGGGTGGAAGCAGGGAACTGACTCCTACAAATTGTCCTCTGACCGTCACATGTGAACACACATGTAGTTGGTAATGGATTATATTTGGTCTCAGCTAAATGAATGGCTGGCTATTTTTTTTCTCAAGAAAATAATGAAGCATGTATCAGTTATCAATTTGTATATTTTCAATTTTATATGTATGAGTATTTTTCCTGCAACATGTCTGTGCACCATGTTCATGCCTGGTGCCTTCCAAAGTCGGAAGGGGGTATCACATCCATCCAATGAAACTGGAGTGAGTTACAGATGGTTGTGAACCACTAGTGGTGCTGGGCACCAAACCTAGATCCTCTGTAAGAACAGCAGATGTTCTCAACTGCTAAACCGTCCCATTCCTCCAGCCCTGACCTTTAAATGTCATATGTACTTTCACTAAAAGCATTGTCATTGAAGAATCTTTAAAGTAGCCTTTTACCAAATGCAAGACCTTTTGACACAATTAAGATATAATCAATATAGAAATAAATAATTTTAAGGCCAAGAGATCAAAACTATTGTATAAATCAAGAATTGAATTCAAGGGAAATGGATGGCTTAAGATGTACATGTAATTTGCCATGCTATCACCCCTTAAGAAACAAGATACTTTGGTTTTAACAACTCTGAGAGATCTTCATGACTGAAAAAGTCAGATGCAAGCTGTTAAGTTTGTTTCCAAAGCCAGCGGTTAGCTGAGAGTTATCCAGAAACAACCTGGGTTCATGGGTGGAGTCAGTCAGTAAAATAGTCAAAAGACCAGGCTGGTGACTCAGGTCCAGCACCTAAGATGATGCAGCGCTTTCCTAGTGATTAACAGTCCTATGGCCCCAGCTCTCAGGCAACAGGAAAGAATTACAGAAAGTGGAAGGGAGGGTTCCCAGCAGAGACTGGCAAAGGAGGTGAGGACAGGACAGGGTGGGCCTGTGCCTTAGACAATGCAAATTCTGGACAGCCATGGGCTGACATTTTAAGTTTGTGCAATGTTTTCCACCTGTGTTGATAAAAGTCTCACAACCCAAGGGTTATCTACCTTTGTGTGGGGTAGACTGAAGCTGAGCATGAGGTATGTGTCTTGATTGTCAGGGGTCTAGTGAGATGTTGGCCTTGTGTCCCTTGGTTCAGAGTTGTGTCACTGGGAGGATTGCTCTTTTACTTATTGGCTGCATTTCTTATTTTGGTGTCAAGCATCCTTACCTAGTCCTTTGCTTGCTGCATACAGCTGTGACTTAACCTTTGACAGCCCTTAACAGGCTGTCTCTATCCAATCTCTGAACGCTGCCTCAGAATTCCTGAACTGTAGCTTTGATATACATCTGATTTAAATTCTTTCTGTATTATAATTCACAACAGCATAGTTATCT
This sequence comes from Phodopus roborovskii, assembly GCF_943737965.1. NCBI lineage: Eukaryota > Metazoa > Chordata > Mammalia > Rodentia > Cricetidae > Phodopus > Phodopus roborovskii. Next base: position 102,872 of record NW_026125299.1, on the reverse strand, counting down.
CTAACTGTGCAACATACAAAAACAAAACAAAACAAAAACAACATGCAAGGAAAATCATGTGTTTTGGGGGCATCAGGTGAAATCCTGAGTTGAATGTGTGTTGTTGACATGAGTGTGGCCATGCCAAGGACCCCAGTGTCTCAGACCATGGGAATGACAAAGCCTTTTCCAGGTCAGGCTCAGGGAAATGGCAAAGCCTTGCCCCTGGTTGGTATATAGATGGTGATGGTGTAGACCATAGCCCCCTCCTCCCAGATGCTTACAGCCTGAGGGTGTTCCCATATAGAGATCTCCTACTAAGATTAGTTAACCCTACCTTCTGGTTGAGGCATATTTAAGAAACCTGTCTCTTTTATTCAGATGCATTAAATAAACATGTTGCTGGTGTGTTTCCATTAGAGTGCACAACCCACCCAATCCCAGCTTTTCTGTGTACATGTATGTTGTTTCTTTGTTCTTTCAGGGCCGTGGTTAGGGTAATTCAAGAGCCATGTAGATGGAAGAGTATGGGTGTGTGTAGGGGTGTATATATGGTTGCACACCCATGCAGAAGCTTGTAAAAATGAAGTGAAAAAGCAAACAAGGGCAAAATAAACAAACAGTAAATAAAACTTTCACTAAAGATGGGCAGATGGCAAACAAATGTGTGAAAAGATATTAAGCATGGTCTGTTATGAGGGAAATGAAAATTTAAACAGTGTTGCCAGCTTGCTTCCTAGTATAACACTTGAGAGGCTGACATAGGAGTACCATAAATTCAAGGTTAACCTGGGTTATAAGGTAAAAGCTGTTTCTAAATAAAGAGAGCAATAATTCCCATTAAACACCATTCAAAACTTGCTAGAAAGGCCAACCATCTAGAATACTGGCAGCCATGAAAGCCTAGGAAGGATATAACAAAGTCTCATTCACTGAGAGTGCAAAGAAGCCACTTTAGAAATTAGTTTGATGCCCACCCCTTCCCCAAATTATACATTGTTCTATAATCCAGAAGTCACATTCCTTGGTGTACACCAAAAGGGGAATACAGATGTGATGGGAGATGTCATTCTGTAAATATGTTTCTCTTATTGGTTAATGAATAAAGCACTTTTGGCCAATAGGAAAGGAAGATAGATGGGACTAGGAGACAAGGAGGATTTTGGAAGTGGTAGGGAGGAGAGACAAGATGGAGGGCCTACAGGGTAGATGCCCCCTCCCTTTCTCCGATAAGATAAGACCACATGGACGTACTTAGATTAATAGAAATATTTAAGACAGATCTAGCCCTTACGAAACTAGTAACTGGCCAACAGAATTATATCAAATACAGAGTCTCTCTGTGTTATTGGGGGCTGGCGCAGTAGTGGGCCCAGGCTGGCAGAAGAAAAACCTTACTTGTAACACAGATGTGTTGACACAAAACTCGCTTACAGATGTTTATAGCAACTTTCCTTTTTATTGCCAAAACTTAGAAGCAGCCAAGATATCTGTAATAACCAAGTGGAGAAATAAACTCTGTTAACACGTTTTGTGTTGCTAAAATAAATACCTGGGGGTCAAGTAACTTGAAAGAAAGGAAGAGGAGCTAGGATAACTGAGTGCAAGAGTCTTGTCTAGTATATGCACAGTCCCAAATCCAAACCCTGGTTTGTTTTGGTTCGAAGTTTTGGAGGTCAAAGATCACAGGTTCCTATAGTTTTGATCTGGAATGCTCTCCAAGTGCTCATGTGTTTGAGGATTGGTGCCTAAGGGAGGCAGACTAATACTGGTGTGTGCCCATTAAGGGGATATTCCTTGTCCCATCTCTTTGCTTTCTGTCCACTATGAGGTGGAGTATGAGCTGTTGCTATAATGTTCTGTGCCACCACAGGCCCCAAAGCAGCAGAGCTAAACAACTTTGGCCTCAAAATATGTGCCAAAACACACCTTTCCGTTTTGTGTGTTGATCTTCTCAGATTTTCTGGAACAATATAGTCTTAGGGTAAGAGCTAGGCTTCAGCTGTAGATGATGAGATGCTCCCATAAGCACATGGAGGAACCTCTGAACAGCTTTAGTTTATAATCCCTTCTGTCTTTTCAAAAGCTTTATCCCCAACTGTTTTCTACCTGAGAGTTTAGGGAGTACCTTCCTTACTGATTAGGCGTCAGGACAACGACTTTGAGGAAATACCCAATCAGATGAATGATTTATATAAGACTTAATGATTTTTTAACTGATTATTTAAATGAGTGAATTTTTAGTTCATTTAATATCTAAAAGAAGGTAAGGACAGATATTTGAGATCGGGTCTTTACAGCATTGGCCAGCCTGGAACTCCCTGAAGCCAGGATGGCTTCAAACTCACAGAAATCTCCTTGCCTTTGCCTCCCAAGCTGTCCATGGCAGCATGGAAGCCCTCAAAACAGGGTTCTTAGCATTCATTAGAACACTTCATACTAATATGTTTAAAAGATATATACACATTCTTACATCCCTAGAATTGCAACATAATAATCTTTGCTATTTAAAGTTGTGAGTTTAAGGCCAGCCTGAATGACACAGTGAAACTCTGCTTTCAAAAAGAGAAAAAACAAACAAACATAACAAAACAAAACCTCAAACTTGATGGTGAGATTGTATTGGTAAAAACACCTCATACTGGACTCACACACAGAACACGGAGAAATCAGGAAGCATCATCCTTACTAACTAGCTTTCACAGTACTGGAAAGGTGATACCCATGTGTGAAGGTACGCACTGACCTAACAAGACAGGCCCACTGGTGTAGGAGTGGCATGAATGTTATGGTGGCATGTTTGCCATGCTTGGGAATGCTGGAGAGCCCTTCATTATTCTTCTACTAAATGGGGATAATATGAATATGACTTCTAGTGACTTATTTCTATACCCATTCTACAATGTATCTTTCAACACTTATTGGGGAAACTGCTTCTTGCAGTGGATGGGGGTACTAACACAGAGGTACTCAACTGATCAACGTGCAGATAATATGAAACTGGTCTGCTCCAGTTGTGTGCATACACAAATCACACCTCATGGGAAAGATTGTAAGAAACAGTTTTTAAGACACAATAGGGAAGTTGCACATATGTACTTATAGTGATTTGTGACAGCATTCGTAAGACTGTGTAAGCTCAAGCCAGACACAAATCACAACATGGAGTAGGGGAGGGGATACTAAATCCCACCACTAGCTGAGGAGCTACTGGGAAAGGGAGAGTCAGCATTCTTTAGTGATGTGACCTCTGGTAGGTCAGTCACACTCCAGGTCAGGTCCTATGTCTAAGAGTAATTGGACGCAACACACACTGGACTCAGTGGTGCAGGGGTGGGGATGGGGAGTGGGGAAATGAAAACTCAAAGGTGGGTAGATAGGGAGGTGAGACTGTAGAGGGTTGATGTTAATCCCAATAATCAAAACTACCACAGTTTAAAGTCAAATTTGAAGCAAGCTTTAATTAAATATTGTTCAGGTAGATGAGCCCTGGCCAGGTCAATCTCTGGTTCCTCAGAGATTCCTGAATCAGAGGTTCCTGAATCAAGTTTTGCAAGGGCTTAAGAAGGAAAACCCAGTGCATTGTATTTCCCATCAGCTCCCATCAGGGACAAGCATACCTCCTGATGTGTTTCCTGTCTATGTACCTCCTGCTCACATTTGACCAAGCACATCCAGTGCAGAAGGGTCAAACAAACTTTTGTAGAGGAATGAAAATCTTTGCCTTGTTATCTCCCATAAACAATAGCCTCCAGCATTTCAAGAACTATCTGTCCTTGGGAAAGGGGCTTACAGATTAGAGGCATTTTTGTTTAATGGATCTCTTAGGCACAGTAAGTAAAACTTAAAATGTAACTTTGACTCTCAGATCTGGGAGGTGTTTGGGTGGTGTGTATGATAAAAATACATTATATGAAATTCCCAAAAATTAATAAAACTACTATTTCAAAAAAGTTTTAAAAATCGTACATTTAAATCTACCCGCCCTCCTCTTTTATCCCTTCTTTCCTTTCTCCTCTTTTCAACAGTGGTAAAGAGAGAGGTAATCAATCACAGGACAGGCAAGTCTTCGTTATTTCTCTCCTATCATATTCTAAGAACTGAAGTGGCAATGGGTAACACTGCTAAGCATCCATGTTGTACAGATTCTATCATCAGCAGTTTGCACATATTATTTTGATTCTCATAGGAGAATTAAGATGAAAGCATAATTACTAATCCTGTCTTTGATGATGTAGAAATTGCCAGAGGCTATTATGCACTTGATAGAAAAAGCAAGAATACTGTACCACAGTGTATATTAAAGGCCTGGAACACAAGGCCTTGCTCCTTCACTGGTTTTGTTGTTGTTTGTATATTTGTTTTGTCTTTTGAGACAGGGTTTCTTCGTGTAGCCTTGGCTGTTCTCAAACTCAAGGATCTGCCTGCCTCTGCCTCCCTAGGGCTGGGACTAAAGGCATGCACCACCACTGCCTGGCTATGTTTGTTTTTATGTTGTTTGTTTTTCTTTTCTTTTGAGACAAGGTCTCTTCATGGAATCCCGCTGTCCCAGCCTCCTTCCCTGTTAAGAGGAGGCAGAGCAATGCCATCAAGGCCTGATATCCATAGTTGTGGTGATAGTTAATATTAACTGCCAACTTGACAGGATCTAGAATAACCAAGGAGACATACTTCTAACATGTCTGTGAGAGACTTTCTAGACTGGGTTAAAGGAAGTAGGAAGACTCACCCCGAACATAGGTGGTCATGAGGAACCTGCCTTACCCCATTTTGAAGGTAGGGGCTACTATGCTGTATTGTTAAAACCAAGTTTCTATTTTCTGTAAGAGCTGAGTTTACTCTCTGTTTCCTGTAAGCTGACCTTCCCCAACCCATGACCTTGACTTATTTTTTGAGAATAACCTTAGCTTATGTGACCCCCCCCCCAATCACGTGGTGACTACATAATTTTATTTGAGTTTTTTTCCCTGTATTTGTTCCTTATTGCCTCATTGTCTCTCTTTTGTAAAACTCATGATTTTATCCCTTAAAGGGGCCCAATAAATGGATTAGGGACTGCTCTCTTTAACACAACTTAGGAGGCAGTCCCTGTCCAGCTCTTGGGTACACCACAAAAAAAAAAAAAAAAAAAAAAAAAAAAAAAAAATCAAGCTTACTTCAAATTTGACTCAAGTTGTGGTAGTGGTCTTATTCTCACCATTGGGATTAACAGTATCATCTAAAGGCTAAGTAAGGAAACAGACATGAATAAAAAAAAGGCAAAGTGAAATGAATACAAATAGTCACCCTTCTCCACTCCATGACTGCAGATAGAGTATGACCAACTGCTTCAAGCTCCTGCCACCACAATGTCCCACCATAACAAACCATGAGCCAAAATAAATCGAAGAAACTTCCTGTAAGTTTCTTCTGTCAGGAAGTTTGTTGTACCAATGAGTAACATAAGTCATAAAGCTGCCAGCTAAGAATTGCTCCATGCCTGCATGTAGGGGTGTGGCCTTCGTTTCCTGCTCTCAGGAGGCAGAGGCAGAGGCAGGCAGATCTCTGTGATCTCAAGGCCATTCTACACAGTGAGTTTCAAGCTAGCCAGGACAACATAATAAGACTCTAAATAAAACAAAAAGCCAGCTGGTGGTGGCTCACACCTTTAGTCCCAGCACTAGGGGAGGCTAAAAACAGCAGACCCCTGAGTTTGAGGCCAGCCTGATTTACAGAGCAAGTTCCAGGACAGCCAAGGCTACACAGAGAAACCTTGTCTCTTAAAAAGAAGGCTGTGCTAGTAAGTGGTTAGTTCCCTGCTTCTCAAGGTGCTGTGGTCTAGATCTAAGGTATTCCCACAAGGATCTTACAGCAAAGGCTTGATTGTCACCCTGTTCATAGTTAGCTGGTAGATGCACAGGAGGTATAGCCCCGTGGAAGGAAGTTAGTTCACCGGGTGCGCCATTGAGGAGGCAACTGGTACTACAGATTTTCTCTCCCCCTCTCCCTCCCTCCCTACACTTCTCTCTACTTCTCAGCCATCACGAAATGAACAGCTTCCTATGTCATCTACTCTCTGCTTTAATATTCTGTCTTAACTGCCAAGGAAACAAGAAAAGTGCCCATAGACTGCAACCTCTGAAATCATGAGCTAAATCAAATGTTTTGTCCTTTGAAGTTGTTTGTCTCAGGCATTTTGTCACAGTGACAAAAAACAAAACAGACAGACAGACTTAATCACACAGACTCCAAAACAACAAAAGATATTATTCTTTTTCTTTTTTGAGATAGGGTCTCACTATGTAGCCCCATCTAGCCTGGAACTCACTATGTAGATGAGGCTGGATTCCAACTCACAGACACCTAGCTGCCCCTTCCTCCCCCCTCCCAAGTGCTGGGATTAAAGGTATGTGCCACCATGCTTGGCTCATTTGGTTTTTAATACCGAACATTCAAATCTACTGGCCTGCCTTTGTTCAGAATGGATCTAGTAAATGCTGGGTGTTTCCTTGTTTCAGTTGAAATTCACATTCCAAGCTGCTTCATTATCAGTGTTCAAACTCAGTGTGTAATGTTGTGTGTGTGTGTGTGAGTGAGTGAGAGAGAGAGAGAGAGAGAGAGAGAGAGAGAGAGAGAGAGAGAGAGAGAGAGAGAGAGAGAGACCTGGAATTAACCAAATGTCCTTAAAAGAGAATTATGCCATATTTGGTGGCACCTGCCTCTAATCTTAGCACTCGGGAGGCTGAACCAAGGTTATACCACAGAGCTGGATGGGGTAACAGTAACACACACATACACACACACACACACACACACACACACACTCCTCCACCTACATGGCTCTGGAATTAGCCTAACCATGGCCCTGAAAGAACAAAGAAACAACATACATGTACACAGAAAAGCTGGGATTGGGTGGGTTGTGCACTCTAATGGAAACACACCAGCAGCACATGTTGCATGCATATACAACACACCCACACTTTACAAAGCAAAGGCTGATTTTTTTTCTTTAATTGTACAATCATCTTGATGTGCTTAGAATAGTGAATAGAATACAATTTGATCATAAATTATAAAGAGGACCAGGAAAACCATGATTCACCCAGGAGGAAATGATGGGACCCAGATCGTCCTTTTAAAGTAAACACAAGATACAGAACTATTTACTAAGATGTTTCTAAGACAACCTAAAAAAAAAAAAAAAACTATTGAACCTGACTCCAACCTGGGCATGGGGGCTCACGCTTGTAATCCTACCATTTGGGAGGCCGAGACAGGAGGATTGCCATGAAGTAGAGATCAGCCTGGGCTACATAATGAGTTCCAGGTCTGAGTGTGAGACAAATATTTCAGAATAAGTAAATAAGAAAATTTGATTTAAAAAGAAAGAAAATGGGGAAAAAGCTGGCTTCACTTAAACTCTGATGCTGAGTTGGCTTCGTCCACACACACAAACGAAGAGTAAATCCGTTTTCACTGAGTAGTTCCAGTGTGGCTCAGATTGTTTAATCTAGAAGTAAATGAACTCACTGACCAAAACTACATTCATAGACACCCTGTGAAGTCCAGGGGTACAGAGTGAAGCTGCTAATTTTGCAGCAGTTTCTCCCATTTTTGATTTGAAGCCAGATGTGTTTTATGTGCCAGGGGATCTGAGTTATTAATGGCATCCATCCTTCACTGGCCATCATTTTCCTGGGAACAAACCACAGTGTAATCTGAGCAGGAGAACGTCAGAAACTGACTCAGGATGTGGTGGGAGATGTAGCCCTGTAAACACCGGGGACACTTTGTTCTCAGGGCAGGGACAAGGAGGTGGTACTTTCCATAAGAGATAGGGATGTTCTGAACTACATCAGAGAAAGAAATCATACACTTCCCATCTCTGATTTTGGGCAGAAGAGTTAAGAAATTAAATATATTTAAAGCCAGGCACAGTGGCCTGCTCCTGTAATCCCAGAGCTTGGAAGCTGTAAGCAGAAAATTCAGAAATTCAGAAATCCTCAGCTATATGATGAGGCCAGGAAAGTAACCAAACTGAAACAATGACAAATATAAACAAACAAAAGGAAATCCAGTGATATTTTGATACAGTTTTCTTGCCTAAAGGGACACATTTCTGGCTGGGCGTAGAGGTACACACCTTTAATACCAGCACTGGGGAGGCAGAGGTAAGCAGAGCTCTGAGTTCCAGAATAGGCAGGGGGCTACATGGAGAAACTTGTCTTGAAAACAAAACAAAACAAAAAATGAAATTTCTGATTCTGTTTATTACATATGTATTAAGATTGCTATTATTTGAATATAATTTTTTATTCTCCAAATACCATGATATTGGGCCACTTTAGTGGCTCTTTGGTGTCACACTCCTTTGATCTTAGCACTTGGCAGGCAGTGGCAGGTAAATCTCTATGTGTTTCAGGCTACACAGGGCTATACAGTTTGACCCTGTTTAAAAACAAAACAAAACAAAACAAAATAACAGCAGCAACCCCTACTCCACACTCAAAAACATGTTATTGCTTGGGTGTGCCCTACCTTTAATCCCCAGGATCTAAAAACAAAACAAAACAAAAGAGTCTATGTTGAAATTTAATCTCCAGTATGAAACATTAGTAGGTAGAATGAGGTGGGGCCTTTAAGAGGTTGTCAGGGCTCTAGTTTCATGGATAGTTTATTGTATATAATTATGGGTTGATGAACTAATGGATTATTAGGTTAATGGGTTATCTTGAGAGTGAGTCTGCTCTAGAAGCCAGCTTGGCTAGGTTTCTTACACATACCCTGTCTGTCACCATGTGTTGTCCTACTCTGCCTCAGGACTCTGCTAGCACACAGACCACCATCAGATGCACCCCTTCAATTTTGTAGCAGATTGTGAGCCCAAATGAACCCCCCTTTCTTTATAACATACTCAGTTTACTGTGTTAATAGAACACACGAAGAGGAAACCTACTGCACCACAGACTGCTGGACTCCAGAGAGCAATACCGAGGATGACTCACATCTCCCTTAGAGAAATGTCCTGAATTCACAAGCTACTGCTCTTGTCCTCGCACACTGGCTTCCTGCTATTCAGGCTTCTTTGCTTTTCCACAAACAGGCTGTGTACTGTCTTGTTTTAGAGACTTTACATTATTGTTTCTTCTGCTGGAATATCTCTCATCCTAAATAATCATTTTCATTGTGTGTGTGTGTGTGAGTGTGAGGCATGTTTATGTATATGTGTATGAGTGCGTGTGTGTTTACATGTGTGTATGGGTTAAGGTACATGTGGAGGCCAGAAGCTGACACCATGTGTCTTTTATCACTTTTAACCTTATTTTTGAAAATTATTTAATTTTAGCATTTAAAATTACATGTGTGCTTGTGAGTGCTCTGAGGATGTGAGATTCTCTGGTGCTGGAACTACAGTTGCTTATGAACCACTTGGCCTTGGTGCTGTAAACTGAATTAAGGTCCCTGGAAGAGCGGTGCATACGCTTAACCAATTAGCTATCTCTAGGACCCTTCCACCTGATTTTTTGAGGCAGCGTGTCTCATTGAACCTGGAGCTCACCAATGTGCTACACCAGCTGGCCCTCAAGCTCCAGTGACCCTCCTGTCTCTGCCACCCAGAGACTGAACTCAAGTTAGCAGGCTTGGTGCAAGAGCCCTCCCTATGGAGCCATTTTTCATCAACCCCTTATTGTCTTCTTAAAGATCCCTTATACAAGGAAACCCTCCTTGGGACCTCATGTGAGAAGATATGCATATGAATACATACACATCCCCTTACATTTATTTATCTTGCAATATTCTCTTATACTAGTTTGCTTTTTGTTTTGTTTTGTTTTGTTTGTTTTTCGAGACAGGGTTTCTCTGCAGCTTTGGAGCCTGTCCTGGAACTAGCTCTGTGGACCAGGAACTCACAGATATCCACCTGCCTCTGCCTCCCAAGTGCTGGGATTAAAGGTGTGTACCACGAATGCCCAGCTACTAGTTTGTTTTTTTTATCATAACTATTTTCTTATCAGTCATGCATATTTTTGCTTACTGTCTCCCCCTATGATCTGGTATGTGCCATGAAGGCAGAAAATGTGTCTCTTTTGCTGATAGCTGATTTCTCATGGTTAGAGGAGTCCCTGACATTTATAAATACCCAGTGAACAGCATGACTATTTACAAATGGATGAAGTGAGCTGGAAGCTGGGGCTCTGGTTGTATACACTGAATTTCTGGGGATCATTAGTCAAGTTCTACATGCCATTACATACTTTTAGGTCAATAGCTTTCTCCCTGCTCAACAAATGACTGATGGCAGAAGCGTACATGAGCGATCAGATCTCCATCTGTTCCTATCTCTTTTTTGTCTTTTTTCCTATGACTTCAACTCCAATTTCAGTAGTTTTATGCCTTGAACATCTACAAAAAAAAAAAAAAAAATGCCTTGCAAAGACAGGGTTCCCTGTGCTAATCACTAAAAAATAAGCCATTTCCAGAATTTCATGGACTTTCTCTAAAGAGAATTAAGTCTTCCCACCACATCTCTGCCATCCCTTCATCCCTTCTCAGTAGTCAGGAAATATCTAAACTGAATGAATGAGAAGGCTGTGGAGTCTCGCAAAGGTTCGGTCCACTCCAACACAGAACAGATGAACACGTGAAAGACACTGTTTAGTGTTTTAACCACATTAACCTTTAAAAGTAACATAATACCAACATTTTTATATTCTACTTGCTTTATATTTTACTGTTAGATAACTTTCATCCTATACAGGTCTTTCTTAACAAAGATGAGATCTTCCCCTAAAAAATATGTTCACATGTGTAATCACCATCATTAGCAAGGAAACTTTTAAATCAATAACAGTACCCACGATTTCAACAATGAATAATTGTTTGGCTTCTTCACAGTTGCACACTCTTGGCTGTTTTAATGGACAGCTGGGAGTGAGCTTGCTGCTCAGTTTCCATATAACCCACATGTCCTTGGGGATCTTACAGTTGCCATCTAGACAAACATGTCCTTGTTGTGTTGGGAGAAACTCCTACTTTAATTCTACTGGGTAGTTTGAGCCTGTGATTAGGAACATTAATATAATTCAACATGCTGTGAGGATTAAGGCATTCCCTGCCCTTGATTTCTATTTCTCTTTGTTGCCATGACTCTCTGAACAGAATAAGTGCATGTCAGTGCCCAGCTGAAAGGAATGACAGTATTGGGCACATTTGGCATTGTTGTCTGCCTAGCTCAGTGCTGAGAACTCCAGGGCAGTCTTCAAAGAGATATGAGATTGTACAATTCTGCTTCTTCCAACTTCTGGGTAGAAGAGTGGTCTGGGTATTTTTTTGGCTTGTTTTGCTAAACATTGGTCCCTGAACATTCTGTCTCAGAGGTTTTCTTTAGGAGCTGTCCTACTGATTTCAGGGTCTGCTTTCTTCAGGGTATCTTATATACACCCTTCCTGTGGCACTAGAATGTGGTCTGAAGAATCCTGGATTTGGGATCACAAGCCACAGACTCCAGATCAAGTATAAAGGTTATGCTAGCCACAGAGTGATAACATTACCATCACAGAATTTAGTGGAATACATGAGATGATGTAAAAGGGGTTGGTAGAGAATAAATAAGATGCCTATTAAGCCCTACTTTATTTTATGACCGTCTTAACAATGAAACCTTCAAGACCTCCCCATTACATACAGAATGAAGTCTAATGGCTATAAAATGGTTATAAAAGGTCTTCTATAATGTCATAGATCACATATATCTTTCTACATAGAACCTGTTCTTCAAGCTGCCCTGCCCAAGAATCTTGAAGAATCCCTGCAAGAAAGGCTTCTCTTTTTTTTTTATTTTATTTAATTTTATATAACAAAGTCCAATTAAATGAAAACAAACATTTATACACAATATTTGGGAATTTGGGCATCGTTCTTTCCAAACTACTTCCTGCTGGTAAGGGGCGCTGTCATGGGGGATTCGAAGAAGATTCAGATATCCTGGCTGTAGTCTGTAGGGCTGTTTTGTCCAGCTGTTTGGAATGTAGGATCACCTTGTACTCTGTTTCAGGCGGTCTGGCGTGATCAAACCACATTAGTCTGGAAGGAATCCACATCTTTTCATTTTCTGTGGAAAAATAATAGAAATCCTTTTCCCCAGTAACTTGTCCTTCAACTTAAATTTTGGAGTCAAAGCATTTTTTTAAATTTAATTTATTGTTTTACATGTCGATCCCAGTTCCCTCTCCCTCCCTCCCTTCCCCCAGCCTTCCCTCCCTCCTTCCCTCCCTTTTACCCTCTCTGCCCTCTCACATGCACTCTAAACACCCTCCCCTCCCATCCCCCACCCCAATTCCATATGTAGGGGAATGCCATCAGTTGGGGTCATGTAGATCCTGACAGGTCCTGTGAAGTAGGGACTAGGGCTTCTCTCCTGTCTCTAGATTAAGGCAGTTATCCCTCCATGGGGATATGTACGCAGAGTCCTTTTATGCACCAGGGATACATCCTGGCACCACTGTCAGAGGTCTCTCAGACTGCTCAGTCTTTCTGAATGAGACCCATATTCGGGGGGGGCCTGAATCAGTCCCATGCTGGCTTCCCAGCTATCAGTCTGGGGGCCCGTTAGCTCCTCCTTATTCAGGTAAGCTGTCTCTATGTGTTTCTGCCGCATGGTCTTGTCCTCTCCATCTGCATCTGGGTTCTAGTTCGACTCAGTGTTTATGTATGGGTGCTTGATCCTGTTTTCAACAGGCATTAGTTGAGGGCTCCATGGAGAAGTTAGTTGTTGATCTCACTCTCTGGGAAGGGCATTTATGATAGCCAAAGAAAGGCTTCTCTTTAAACATCTGTAACTTCTGTGAATACAGATCCCTTTCTCAGAATGTCCCTCCACTTACCTCAACCAAATGAAAACCTCTTCATTTTTCAAGCTTCAATTTTAAGTAATAGTTCTTATTCTTTTACATCAGGTACAGGTCATTTGGTAACTCAATAGTTTACTGTGAAAAAGGAGTTATGTGACTTCCTTGAAAATAGTCTTGCTGAGTTGAGTGCAAGTATTAGTGTGATTGATTTTAAACAATTCTTTAAAGTGTTTTGAATGACCTTTACAGTTAGTGAATATCTACTACTAGCTTATTTATCTGGTAGAAGCCATGAGAAACTAGAGATTTGCTTTTAAATAATCTTTTAAATCTAATTTGGGGAAGGAGAGGGAGTCATAGAGCTGTACTCCCACAACTCCAGATCTCCAGATTCTGTTGATCCCTTCCTTCCTTCCTTCCTCCTTCCCCTCCCTTCCTTCTTTCGTTCCTTCCTTTCATTCTCCTTTCCTCCCTCCTTCTTTCTTTCTTTCTTCCTCTTTTTTTTGTTTTGTTGTGTTTTGTTTGCTTATTTGTTTTTGTTTTTCAAGACAGGGTTACTATGTGTATCCCTGGCTATCTTGGAACTCACTCTGTAGACTAGGTTGAACTTGAACTCACAGAGATCCACCTGCCTCTGTCTCCCAAGTACTGGGGTTAAAGGCATATGCCACCATCATTCGGCAATTCTGTTGATTTCTGAATAAAGCCTCCCTTAGAGAATAGACTTTGTTTTCTGTTTACTTTGCAACCTTCCATGTCTGCTCTTGTGTTTCAGCCCTACAGCCTGGTGAGACTCATGTACTATAAGTATGTGTAGAGAGCAACTTGAGACTCAGAAAAGTTTATTGGTTCCACAAAATCTAAAGACAAGGGCAGAACTAGGCCTCAAAAACATCTTCTGGGGTGAAAGTCAAATCTTTACCAGAGCTGCTGTCTGGTTGGTACCTGGCAAGAGGTTTCACTTCCAGATTTTACATTTATTCATTTTTATCCATCCATCCATCCATCCATCCATCCATCCATCCATCCATCCATCCATGTGCATGTGACATAATGTGTCTGTAGAGGCCAGAGGATGACTTTCAGATGTCCATTGTCCTTGTCTACCACATGGGTTTCAGGGATTGAACTCAGGTTTCCAGGCAGCAAGTCCCTTTATATTTATTTCTGCTCTCCTGCTACTGATGTAGCCATTGAAAGATAATTAGAAAAATATGAAGACTGAGGTGGTTTGAAAGAAAATTGCCCCCAAAGGCAGTGGCACTATTAGGAGGTGTGAGTTTGTTGGAGTGGTTGCACAGTCTTGTTGGAGGAAGTGTATAGCTGTGGAGGTAGACTTTGAAGCCTTATATATGCTACAGCTATATCCAGTGACTCAGTTCACTTCCTGTTGCCTACAAAAAGATGTAGGATACTTAGTTACTCCTCTAGTACCATGTCTATCTGGATACTACCATATTGTACATGATGATAATGGACTAAACCTCTGAAAATGTAAGCCACCACAATTAAATGTTTTTCCTTTATAAGAGTTGCCATGGTCATGGTGTCTCGTCACAGCAATAGAAACCCTAAGACAGATACCTATCTTTAAAATACCCATAAATTCTCAAGGTAGCAACACAGGCCTGATAGCACACACCTGTAATCCAAACTCCTCATGAAGCCGAGGCAGAAGAATCATAAAATGAAGTGTTCCTGGGCTATAGAGTGAGGAGAAGGGCAGTCTGAAAGGATAATGAAAAAACAAAAACTGAAGAGAGAACCAAGAATGTAGCTTAGTGGCAACAGTTTTTGCCTGGAATTTACAAGGCCCTAGATAGATAGATAGATAGATAGATAGATAGATAGATAGATAGATAGAGAGAGAGAGAGAATGGAGGGGGAGACACACACAATCCACAAGACTGAAGGGTATTGTAGGTGGGTTTGAGGAAACAATTAGAAAGAAAATGTATTTCAGATTTATATAGAACACAGAAGGGGAGAAAAAGGACTCTGGGATGTGAGAGCTGGGGACTTCAAGAACAGAAGTCACCTATAGGCCCTGAAAACTCTTGGAGGAGGCTTTGGGCTTGGAGCTGAAGGTAGCAATCCTAGAAAGAGAAAATGTCCATACCATGGGAATAAAATTTGCCCAGCTGAGATAAGAGCCGAGATCTTCTATTCAAAGGAACTGCATGAATCCAAGTCCGGTAAGATAAACAGCAGAAATCCATTGTGAAACCTCAGAAGGTCAGAGGTTTAAAATGGCAATTTCACATTCATGCTCCACATTTGGAAAGGCGTGTCAACAAAGTGAAAGTATTAAAAAAAAAAAAAAAAAAAAGGAGGAAGACGTTGGCTTGGGTAATAAGGAACTAACCATGTCACCAAAGACTTTGGGCAATCGGAAACTCTCTAACCTTGGAATGTCATTCTGGACAGGGTGTTTGTGTGTGCCTGACAATCCTTGTTAGCCAGACAGTAATAGTTTAGCGTGAGGACTTTGTGTAACACTTTGTTAGAATTTCTGTTGCTGTGAAGAGACACCTTGACCATGGCAACTCTTGTAAAGGAAACCATTTGATTGGGGATGGCATATTGTTCAGATATTTGGTCCGCTGTCATCACTATGGGAAGCTTGGTGGCACACAGGGATACATGGTGCCTGAGAGGTGGCTGAGAGTTCTATATCCAGATCTGAAGGCAACAGGAAGAGACAGTGAGACACTAGATGTACTAAGGTTTTTTTTTTTTAAATTATACTTTCTTTTGGGCTATCAGCCCTCAAATAATGACAAATTAGGAAAGCTTGACCTTAGCTTAGGCCTATTCCCAACTAGCTCTTATAATTTAAACTAACATGTTTTTATTAATCTGTGTCCTTCCAGGTGGCTCTTTTCCTTTCCTCCGTAATGTATGTTCAACTTCCTCAGTGTCTTGCTCGAATCTCCCCCATATCTAGATTCTAACCCCAAGTTCCTCCCTTTCCCCAGAAATCCCATGTAGGCTCTCCTGTCTAGCGACTGGCCATTCAGCTTTTTATTAAAACAACCTTGGCAAAAACACATCTTCACAGGGTACAGAAAGATTATCCCACAACTAAGCCTGGTTTGACCTTCTGCGACCTCAAAGCCCACACCCAGTGACACACTTTCTCTAACAGAGCCTCATCTATTCAAACAAGGCCACACCTCCTAGTAGTGCCACTCTCTGTGGACCTGTAGGGGCCATTTTCTTTCAAACACCACACACTGCAAGGGGCTGGAAATCAGAGACTAAAGCAAGCCATATAGGCAGCCAGTTTTGTTTCTATTATGGAGCCTCAGGGAACACTTCCTGGACCTTCCTGTCACTCTTCTGACCCCATAAACAAAGACAAGGAAGCTCTATATCCAAGTGGCCCTAGATGCCACTTGGCCAATTTCAACCAATGTCCTTTCTTGACAAATCTTATCTCCCCCACCCCTTTAAAGTTATTTATTTTTATTCTTTGATGCTTTTAAGAACATATATATATATATATATATAATTTTACCCCATCTTCCTCTCTTACCCCCCCACTCCTGCCAACCCTCTTTTTCTTCCAACTAGTGCCTCTCCCACTTTCATATTCTCTACAGTGACTCTTACTCATGAGTATAATACTTTAGCAGATTCTTTGAGATTTTTCTAGAAAACCATCAAACTGAACACAATAGTTTGGAGAATTCCCCCAATTTGACAGAGATGTCACAAATGAAGATGGCCATTTGTAGGTTATGTTCCTTAAGTTTGCAGCTGTCTAGGTCTTCTCAGGTGGACAGAGAGTGGTACTAGATATGAGACTTGATTCCACAACAGCCAGAATGACCCCTGTGCAGACCTGGAAAGACATCTGTCCAGTTCAAACAGAGCTTGGCTGACTCATAGAATTATTTCAAGGAAAACATGAAGTACATATGAGATAGCTATTTACATACTAGAATATGGTTTGAAAACCTGTTTTAAAGTTATTTTAGTGAGGTTACAAACAAACAAAAGCAACATGAATGACCAGAAACTCCAGATAAATCACATGACACCTGACAGGAGTATTATCTTTTCAATATGAAATAATTTAAAACATGATTTTATTTTAATAGTTGATAAACTATAAGGGGGTGGTGCTCCTCTATTTAACCACAATGTCTGTGTATTATCTTTGAGTGACACAAGACTCATGAGATCAGAATTACCCGAAGAGAATGTAGTTGTCAGCACTCTGGTACTACTGTGAATGACTTGCTTAGTCATAATAATGCAACTTTGTTTATTGACTGTGGCAGTTTGACTAAAACTGGCTCCATAGGCTCATAGGGGATGACATTATTAGGCAGTGTACCCTTGTTCAAATAGGTATGTTATTACTAGAGGAAGTGTGTCACTAGGGGAAGACTGAAGTCTCAGAAGTTCAAGCCAGACCTAATGGGTCTCAGTCTCTTCCTGCTCCCTGTGGCTCCATATGTTGAACTCTCAGGTCCTTCTCTAGCACCATGTCTGCCCATGTGCCACCATGTTTCCTGTCATGCTGACAATGGACTGAACCTCTGAGCTGTAAGCCAGCCCCAATTAAATGTTTTCCTTTATAAGAGCTGCTGTGGTCATGCGGTCTCTTCACAGCAATAGAAACCCCAAGAATCTGGCTATCAACTTTTAACAAATGTGGCAATAAACATGGAAGAATTAATTGTGATTAAGAGCAGAACGTGTGTTTTTCCAACTGTGATGATATTAAAACTCCAGCTGATAGCTCTGGGGAGATGAAAGCTACCTAAGAGAGGGATGGGCAACAGTGAAAATACAATTACCTTCATTTTACAAAGTGGTAAGTCAAAGGAGCTGATGAAAAGCTTAAATATTGCCAAAAGTGATCCTGCTGAGAGATGCAGAAGTTATTGTTTGGTCAAAATAAACCAAAGGAAGATGATGTAATTTAATCCATACTATAAACAAAAAAACATAAAGTATAAATAGATTGTAGATTCTATTTGTGAAAATAATGTGAAAAATATATATATATATTTAGTATGCTGAATATTAAGACACATTGGCCTTAGTCAGGAGTGGTGGTTCACACCTGTAACTCCAGCTCTGAATGATGAGGCTAGCCTAGGCTACATAGCAAGATATTGTCTAAACAAACAAATGGACAAAAAGAAACAGCATTCTTAAAATTAAGGGCTGTGGATTTGGTAACAATAAAGTTAAGAATATTAAGAATGAAATAACAAAAAGGTATGCCATTGATCTGGAGGCATTTGCAATGTATACTTCATAGCTATTTGTTACAGCCAGCACATGACTCACATCTAGGACATTGAAGAACGCATGAAACTTAATAAAAAAGAAATACCCAATGGAAAATGGGCAAATAGACTCAACAGCTACAAACAGACAAAACAGGCTATACTGGACTCAGTGGGTAAGAGCTCTTGTTGCTATTCTAGCAGACCCAGATTTGATTCCCAGCAGGTCACAACTGTCTGTAATGCCCGTTTCAGGGGATACAATGCCATTCTGGCACCTAGCCTGTACATGGTGTACAGACATTCTGCCTAGAATACCCATACAGATACAGATAAAATTAAAATAAATGACAAGCAACACACATACACGCACACCAAACAAACAAACAGCACCCCCAAACAGGCTGTGTTCCATTAATAAACAAGTATGATAAAAGGCTTAATATTATTAGTCCCCAGAGCAATGGACTTTAAAATTGCAAAGAGTGACTGAAATTAAATATGTACCGAAAAGCTAAGAGTTGCTCAGGACATGGGGCATTAGATGCCCTCTCTCCCTTATGCTCCTAGTGGGAATGGAAACTGTCTTAACCAATTTTGGAAACAACTTGGACTTGGCATATCTGCTAAAAATAAAGATAACCTGTTTTAAATAATAAAGATTCCAGGTTCAGTAAAATAAAAGAAAACTTACTACAACTTCATTCAAAAGAGACTAAACTTCAGAATTAGCCAAATATCCATTGGTGGGAGAACAGACATCAGGGTCTGGTGTTTTCAGGCTCTCTGACTCATGTTTCAATAACTAAAAATAAGGAACCACACAAATTTGTGACGTAGCAGAGAGTAGCTTTATTCAAAAGCAAGGCAAATAGCACAGATGAGGAAGAAATAAACAGCAAGGGAGCTGTGCGTACCATAAGTAAGAAACAGCCCAAAGGCAGCAATTATTGTTTGGGATATCCTTTTGTGGGGCTCAAGAGGAGTTTGGTTTTCAAAGGGTACTGTAAGGATGATTCTCTTTTGATTGAAAGGTTATGTCACACAATCTTCTACTCTGTAGGTTCTTTTCCATGTTTCATTATTATTATATATATTACTATACATATGAAAAAAGTGGTAAATAGAGGATTCACTCTAAAAATTTACTCGAGGACACAGTTGTGTTATTATCATGCATCCAAAGCCAGTTCAGGCTGGATTAGCTTTTCTATTCTTTACAATTAGATACAATGAGAGTATATTTGAACAGAAATCTAACTTTTTTTTTTTTTTCAAAACAGGTTTTCTCTGTGTAACAGTTCTGACTGTCTTAGAACTCACTCTAGACCAGGCTAGGCTTGAATTCACAGAGGTCCTCCTGTCTCTGCCTCCCGAGTGCTGGGACTAAAGACATGTGCCGCCACCACCACCAGCTCTAGCTTCTCTGGGGTTGTTGGTTGTAAGAAGGACATTTGCTCAACTATGTTCATAACAACATTATACAGTAAAAGCCAGATGTTGGAAACAACTAGATGCTCCTCAACTGAAGAATGGATAAAGAAAATGTAGTCCATTTATACAATGGAATACTACTCAGCAGTAAGAAACAATGAGTTCTTAAAATTTGCAGGCAAATGGACAGAACTAGAAAGAACCATCCTTAGTGAGGTACCCCAGGCCCAGAAAGACAAATAGAGTATGTACTTACTCATGAATGGATACCAGACATAATGCAAGGCAACTGTTATAAAGAAAACATTTAAATGGGGTGGTTTGCTTACAGTTTCAGAGTCCATTATCATCATGGCAGGGAGCCTGGCAGCCTACAGGCAGACATGGTGCTAGAGTAGTAGCTGAGAGTCCTATATCTTAGAGGCAACAGGATGTTGACTGAGAACAGGGTGGTGTCCTGAGCATAGGAAATCTCAAAGCCTGCCCTCACAGTGACACACTTCCTCCAACAAGGCCATATCCACTCTAACAAAGCAATACCTCCTAATAGTGTCATTCCCTGTGAGATTATTGGGGCCAATTACAATAAAATTGCCATGGTGTTTGACATTACGTGATTTAGAAAGAGGTGTATCTTGGCTAGATTTTTTTTTTTTTTTTTAATGTCAACTTGACACAGAAGCTAGAGATACCTGGAAAATGGACACTCAATTGAGAAAAGTCCTCCATCAGACTGCCTGTAGATAAGTCTGTGGGGGCATTTTCTTGATTGATGGTTGATATTCAAGAGTCCCACCCACTGGGAGCAGTGTCATCCCTGTACAGGTGGTCTTATTCGGTATAAGAAAGCACATTAGACAGACCATGGAAGCAAGCCAGTATACAACATCCCCCTGTGGTTCTTGTTCAGTTCCTGCTTCCAGGTTCCTGCCCTGCTTGAGGTTCTGCTCTGACTTCCTTCAGTGATGGGCTAGGACCAAGGGTTGTAAGGTGAAATACACCTTGTCCTCCCCAAGTCTCCTTTGGTCAAAGTGTTTATTACAGCAATAGAACCATGTTAAGAAAGAATATGTGTGCATAGTGCATGCCGATAAAGAAGCCAGGTTGCTTAGGATATTATTAGAAGAAGGGGTGGTGTGTGAGTAACTAAAGCCAAATATTGTAGCATGATAAATAAAAGACCCAGAGACAGATATTGGGGTTCGAGCTGAAGATCAGAAAAGCAAAGCAGCTGGCCACTAGCTCTTACCTTTACCTGAGACTGAAAGTCGATCCTGGCTCCACCAAACCTTAGACTGAAATCCCAGGTTGCTGTGCTCTTCTCAAAGTGGCTAGAGAATGCTGAGACTGAATGCCTTCCTATCCTCAATGTGGCTGGAGAATGAATGCCAGCTCCGAGACCCTGTTCCTGTCTTAAATACCTCTCATGAGTACTAGGATTGAAGGCATGTGATCCCAAATGCTGAGATCATCTTTGTGTGAGCTGTTACTCTTTAGAACTGGATCAATTTCGTGGAGTCAGTGTGGTCTTGAACTAACAGGCCTCTTAATCCTGAGTCCTAGGATTAAAGGTGTGTGCCTTCCTGATATGGTTTATAGCTCACTTTGCTTTCCGAATCCCCAGGCAAGCTTTAATAAATCACAAATAAGGTATCTCCACAAAATAGGATCCCAGATTATACTAGCTCCTATGCTTGCATGCCTCATTTGTTAGGGGAGCAGTAGCTGGAAGGTCATCCTTCTTGGAACTGCTTCATGCTGAGTGAGTAGGGCAGAAACAGTCTCTCCTATTCTGTTCCTAAAGCTGTTCTATCTCCCGGGGCCCCATTGGAGAACATCCATAGAATTTCTCAGCTTGTTCATCCAGAGTTGAACAGATGTCTCCCTTGGCATGGTCACATGAGGGTCCTCTTTTGTTCCGGATGGCAGCTGTTGTTGAAGGGCCATCTGTAAATTGACCTGTTGGGTCTGGCGGGGGTGGGGGTGGGGGAGTAGAGGAGTGGAAGGTGGGGGTAGGCCTGCTAGGAAGGTAAGGAATGCTGACAGTGTCTAGCTTGTTCAGCCTGGAGCCAAAACACTATTGCCCTGATAATCAACCACATCAGCCCCTCAGAGATCACTGATATGCTGTTGGGCTTCTCCACATTTCTGAGTTAAAAGCAGCATTCCTCCCGGAGATGTGTCCAAGCTCCCTCTTCTCCTGAAACCAGTTAGTCTAAGACTCTCCTATTTTGGAGGACCGCTCCTGCCAGGGAGTCTAGTTGAACCTTGAATTTGGGATAGGCCCAAATTCTAATGCATGGTCCCAGCAGTTTCTTTTGACCATTGTTTTGGGACATATAGTTTTCCCTTGGCTACCAAGATACCTTCCCCAAGCAAACTAATCAGAGCTATTGCCTGTGGGATCAGAGGTGCTGCTTGTGTGTGACTTTATGTATTGGGACACTTTATGTATTGGGAGGAGCAAGATGGCGTTTTCCCAGACCACCCAAATATTTGCTGTTACACAGTCAAGTAAGCAAGTGTTCCCTCTGGAATGTGATAATATTTTAAAAACAAAACAAAACAACAGCAACAATCTTTTTGTTTATAAACCTAGTAGAGGTATTTCAAATCAGCAGCTTGTCTCAGAAGTGGAAGATGTAAAACATGATAATCTCAGGATTTGTACATGGTCAATGGTTTTGAGGACAATATGGGCTCCAGGTAGCAGGTTGGGTACATCCTTTCAGGCCTGGCTTTGAAGGGTCATTCCTTGTACTGACAAACTGGCAGTAGGTCAAGGGGAAACAATCCAGGTCGCTTTGGTTGGATTTGGTTGTCTCACCTTTGAAAGCATGAAGAGCTTCAGTTTGACGAGTCAAATCATAAATACCAGGTTACTCAGGAAGCTATGCTTCTCACCACCCACCCTGATTTTATTGCAAATGGATAATATATCTAGATTATGATTTCCTTCTCCTTTATTCTAGTTCCCCTTCCCATCTGGATCCACCCCACTTCTGTCTCTCATTAGAAAACAGGATTCTATTTGGGGGTAGTGACCCACACCTTTGATCCTGGCACTCACGAGGCAGAGGCAGGCAAATCTCTGAGTTTATGGACAGCCTGGTCTACAAAGCAAGTTCCAGGGCAGCCAGGGCTACACACAGAAATCCTGTCTCAAAATAAAATTATTGTTCTAGCTAAAACTTCATGTATTATACTGAGTAGATATGGAGATGGTAGACATTCTTGTCTTGTTCCTGATTTTAGTGGAAGTGCTTTGAGTTTCTCTCCATTTATGTTGATGTTGGCTACAGGCTTTCTGTCAGGTGCCTTTACTATGTATAGGTAAGACCCTTGTGTCACTAATCTGTCTATGACTTTTATCATGAAGGCATGTTGAATTTTGTCAAAGGCCTTTTCTGCATCAAATGAGATGATCTTGTAGTTTTTCTTTTTCAGTGCGTTTATAAGGGAACTTTGTCTGTAATTCTCTCTTTGTTGGGTCTTTATGTAGTTTGGGTATCAGGGGAACTGTGTCCTTGTAAAAAGAATTAGGTAATGTTCCTTCTGTTTCTATTTTATAGAGTAATTTGAGGAATATTGACAATATCTCTTCAGTGAAGTCTGTTACAATTCTGAGTTAAAACCTGTAACGAGTACGGTTTTTCCTGCCCGCCGCTGCTGGTCTTGTCCCGCCGCCACGCCATCAGCCCCAAATAACACACAGAGACTCTGTATTTGATACAATACTGTTGGCCCAGTTACTTGTTTCTTATCGGCTAGCTCTGCCTTTAATTATTAACCCATTTCTGCTGATCTATGTATTTCTCTTACCAGGGAGCCAGCGGCATACTGCTTTCTTCAGACTCTCCATCTTGACTCCTTGTCTCCTAGTCCCTCCTATCTTCGTTTCCTATTGGCCAACAGTGCTTTATTATTAACCAGTATGAGAAACATATACAGAATGACATCTCCCATCAAAAACCATCTAGCCCTGGGCTTTCTTTGGTTGGGATGCTTAATTGTACTACCATTTCAATGGGGGTTATATTTTATTTAAAGTATTTATCTTGTTTTGATGTAACTTTGTTAAGTGGTATGTATTAGGGATATTGTCTATTTCTTTTAGATTTTCCAATTTGGTTAGTACAGGTTTTTAAAGTATGTCCTCTTGATTCTCTGGATTTCCTAGGTATCCATTGTCCTATGTCCATTTTTTTTTTTCTAATTTTGTTAATTTGAATATTTTCTCTCTGCATTTTAGTTAATTTGGATAAAGGTTTGCCAGTCTTACTGATTTTCTCCAAGGACAACTCTTGTTTCATTGTATTTTTTATTGTTATTTCTGTTTTATTGATTTTAGTCCTGAGTTGATTATTTCTAGCTGTCTATTCCTTTTGGGTGTGATTTCTTCTTTTTGTTCAAGAGTTTTCAGATGTGCTGTTAAATTACTAGTATGAAATTGCTCCTTTTTTTTTTTTTTTTAAACATAGGCACTTAGTGCTACAAACCTGCATCTTAGAACTGCTTTTATTATGTCACATAAAGTTTGAGTATGTTGTATATTCTTTTTCACTGAATTCTGGAAAATCTTAATTATTTTCTTGAACCATTTTTTTTTCAATTAGTAGTAAGTTGTTAAGTTTGCATGAGTTTGTAAACGTTTCCCTTTTTTCTATTGTTGTTGATGTCTAGTTTTAATCAGAAAGGATGCAGAATGTTACTTCAATTTTCCTATATCTGTTGGGACTTGTTTTGCATTTGAGTATGTGGTCAGTTTTGGAGAAAGTTACAAGAGGTATTGAAAACAAGACATAGTCTTTTGTCTTTGGGTTAAGTTTCCTACTACCAATGTATAAGGATCAGTATGTGCTTTAAGCTATAATAGTGTTCCTTTTATGAACCTGGGTTCCCTTGTGTTTGATACATAAATATTAAGAATTTAAACCAGGCATAGTGGTGTACACTTTTAATCCCAGTCTTGAGAGGCAGAGACAGGTGGATCTCTCTTAGGGGATATTTGATAACACTCTGTAAAGATGTGTCTCTGTCCTTTCTTGTCCACCTAAGGCACCTACTGACTGACTTAATGAAAAGCTGAATGGCCAATAGCTAGGTGGGAGAGGATATGTGAGGTAATTGGAGGAAGAATCTGAGAGGTAAAAGATTCACCAGCATGGCACAGAGGAAGTTGAATGTATGGTATTGAGGAAGATAAGCCATGTGGCAGAACATACATATAAATGGGTTAATTTAAGGTTTTAGAGTTAGTTGGGAATAAACCCGAGCTAAGGCCAAGCTTTTACTCTTAATAAAAAGTTCCCTGTCATTATTCAGGAGCTGGCAATACAAAGACCTGTTACAGATCTCTATGAGTTCCAGGCCAGTCTGATCTACATAGTGAGTTCCAGGACAGACAGAACTATATTATGAGACCCTGTTTCAAACAAAAAACAATGAAACAAACAAAACAAACAAACCAAACAAACAAAGTAATTGCTATGTCTCCTTGGTGGATTTCTCCTTTGATTAGTATGTAGTGTCCTTCCCTATTTCTTCAGACTAGTTTTGGTTTGAAGTCTATTTTGTCAGATAATAAATGGACTACACCAGTTTCTTCTTCAATCCATTTGCTTTGAATATCATTTTCCATCTTTTTACCCTGAGGCAATGTCTATCTTTAATGTTATGGTGTATTTCTTGGATGTAGCAGAAGAATGGATCCTGTTTTCACTTTATTTCTGCTAATGTGTCTTTTTATTAGGATTTTAATGAGCAGTGTTTGTTTATTTTTGTTTGTTGTTTTAGTGGTGGTGATGGTGGTGGTGGTGGTGATGGTGTGTGTGTGTGTGTGTTTTCTCTCTTGATTTTCTGGTGTGGGATTTCTTATTTCATGTGTTTTCTTCAGTGTAGTTAACTTCTTTGGTTTGGAGCTCTCCTCTAATACCTTCTGTAAAGTTGGATTATAGGTAAATATTGCTCAAATTTGATCTTGTGCCTTGATAAACATCTCCTTCTTTAGGTTAGGGAAAGTTTCTTCTATGAAGAAACTTCTTTGTTGAAGACATTTTCATTGTTATCGGAAGGATTTGGTTCTTTTTTAAGACATGGTTTCTCTGTTGCTTTAGAGGCTGTCCTGGAACTAGCTCTTGTAGACCAGGCTGGTTTCAGACTCACAGATGTTCGTCTGCCTCTGCCTCCCGAGTGCTGGGATTAATGGTGTGTGCGACCACTGCCTGGCTTAAGAAGAAGGGTTTTTTCTCCTTCCTCTACAGTCATTATTCTTAGGTTTGGTCTTTTCATAGTGTCCCAGATTTCCTGGATGTTTTGCGCCAGGAGAGTTTTTAGAGTTAACATTTTCTTTGACTCGTGTATCCATTTTTTTTCTCTATTATCTTTAGTGTCTATGATTCTCTCTTCCACCTCTTGTGTTCTGTTGGTGAGTCTTGCCCTTGAGGTTCCTGCTTGAGTTCCTGAATTTTTCATTTCCAGAAATAATTCACTTACACTTTCAGGTCTTGAACTATTTTATTTATTTCCTTCCCCTGTTTGTATTTTCATAGATTTTATTCATTTGTTCTTAAGGACCTTTATCATAATAATAAAAGTTATTTTAAGGTCTTTGTTTTGTGCTTCAGCTATGTTGCAACTCCGGGTCTATTGTAGTAGGGTTTCTAGGTTCTAGTGAAGACATATCCTGGCAGTTATTGATTGTATTTTTAAGCTAGGGTTTCGGCATTTGAGTTTGGGAATCAAAATTCTAGGTGCTGAAAACCTGCTTTGTCTTTGTTGTGTGAGTGTTTTTTCCTTGGTTTCTGTTGCCTTCTCTGGTTCTTAGGAGAGTGTGGTGACTAGTGTGTTATCTAGTAGGAGTCTTCTGGTATCCTGATAGGTGTGGCCACAGGGGGTTCTGGGTAAACTGTGTTTCTAGATATTGGGAGTTGACACTGATGGGAGAGCGCTGAAAGGGTCCATGGGAGGGAGGGAGGACAGTAGGATGTTCACCAACATCTGCTTAGTCCATGAGCAATGAGGGAGAGACCACAACAGGTAGTTTGTTTCAGAGCTGGGAGATTGTATATAGAG
The DNA here is from genome assembly GCF_943737965.1 of Phodopus roborovskii. Taxonomy (NCBI): domain Eukaryota; kingdom Metazoa; phylum Chordata; class Mammalia; order Rodentia; family Cricetidae; genus Phodopus; species Phodopus roborovskii. The sequence continues at coordinate 76,303 of NW_026125299.1, read as the reverse complement.
GAGAGAAGGGAGAGTGGAGATCAGAAACTTGCCTACCTACTTCACTCTCTGACAGGCTTGGCTGGTGATTTCTCAGGGAATGCTTGATGGATTTGGGGCCTGGGGTAACAAGGTGAATGGGGAGGAACACTGATGGAGATATGCTGTGGAGCTATCTTTGCACACTATAAATGCAAGTTATTCTCATTGATTAATAAAAAGAGGACTGGCGTATATCTGGGCAGGAAGAGATTGGGTGGGAGAGCCAGACTAGGAGGAAGTTGGGAAGAAGAAGGGCTGAGTCAGAGGAGTTGCCAGCCAGACACAGAAGAAGCAGGATGTGTACAAAATGAAGCCACATGGTAGAACTTAGATAAGAAATATGGGTTACTTTAAGTTGTAAGAGCTGGTTAGTAATAAGCCTGAGCTATTGGCTGAGCATTTGTAATTAATATTGTCTTTGTGTTGGTTATTTGGGAACTGGCAGGCAGTAAAGACACATTTGCCTACAGAGATATTTTTGAGTCATTGGAGATAGAGGCAGCGAAGAAGGGTCGGCTCAGCATGTGATCTGCTACAGAGCTGTGGGTGAGACTGGCGGATTGTATGTAGAGGAGAGAATGGAGACTGGAAATCAGAAACTTGCCTATCTACTTCACTCTTTGGCAGATTTGTTTGCGGGGTTCTCAGAGAATGCCTGCTGGAGTTGGGGCCTGGGATAAAGGGATGAGTGGAAGAGGGAAGTTAGGGGGGGAGATCTAGGTGATCCATAGGACATGGGGGCAGAGAGGAAGGAGAAAATGCAGCAGGTGGTCTACTACAGAGCTAGGCATGAGACTGGGGAATTGGATTGGGAGGAATTGAGGAAGATGTGAACATCTGCAGCCAGCCTACCTGCTTCCCTGGCTGGAATTTTGGAAGCTCTGTAAAAGGAAATAGAAAGAAGCTTAGAAAAATCGTTCAGATTGGTGCTAGTTGGTAGCCATCATAATCAAGCAAGCTGACTATGGCGAGTTTCCGAGGAGCTGTGATAGATAGATCTTCAGTTGGCTGCCAAGAGTATCCCATTATTCCTGTTGACTCTAATGTCAATGGGATGGGCTTAACTCTAGAAAGATGAACCTCACTGTCCACTCCAAAGACCTTTACCACTAGAGTGACCAGGATGACAGTGCAGGCTCCCTTTAATTTTGAAGTCTGATAGGGACCCTCTTTTCAAGTTTTTTTTTTAGTACTCATTCCTAGGGGTTTGTTTTGAGATCAGTATGGCTATGACCTGGGTCAGGGAAGCCTGAATGCCAACTTTTCTTCATTCACCCACCAATCACTTTCTGTTTTCCCCAGGAAGAACTCTCTTCATTAGTCTATCTAATTGCTGGTTGAGGGGAAGCATGCGGTACAAAGGGGAGAGAGAGGGTGCAGACACATCACCCCCTTCAGGTGCTCTTCATTTTTTCAGCAAAATTCACTGAGCCTAATTAGTGGTGCCTACTAGAACATTAACTGGTGTCTTGATCTTATGTAGGCAACCATGAGTACAACGAGATGGCTTCTATTTGTTCTTCCACACTAGTCCCAACTATGGACCCAAAGGATGACTTATTTGCAAATTGGGATAAATTGAACAAACCTCCCATTTTTCTGTAAGATGAACCTGCTTATTCACAATGATCAGTGTTACTCAGGGCTCCTCAGAGTGATGGTGATGTTTCTGGTTGGGGCAAGGAGGATCTGCTTTTCCTTTTCTGAGACTTGTCAATTAATTTTCCAAGCCAGAGGTCTGACCCAGTTTCTTGCCTAGGGGCCCACTGGACAGAACACATCCATGTGTTTGGTGTTTTTTGCATATGGCCTTTTTCAGAAGCCAGAAAGAAGTTTTGTATGAAAAGAAACTAGGGTTCTAAGGCAATTATTTAGATAACAAAAGTAACAAAAAACAAAACAAACAAAACAACAACAAAAAACCCCAAAACAGTGACAATACTGTATTTGCTAAAAATTGAGAAATATGGAAATGTCAGGTAATGAGCCTCAAATCTCTTCATCCACTAGAAGTGAACAAGAAAACATTTAAAGTGACAAGAGCCAAACCAAGCTATTAAAGTGTTCTCTAGGCTACAATTCCCTCCCTCCCTGCTTTCTTTCTTTCTATTCTGTCTGTCTGTCTGCCGTCTCTACCCCCCATCTTCCTCTTGCTCTAATTTCCAACTGGGGGTTGAAGCTAGAGGTCATGTGTGCTAGGCAAGCTCTCTGCTTCGTTCTGTACTAGTGAGTTATATCTCAGCCTTGCTGTTACACTTTATTTTGAGACAGTCTTACCAAGTTGTCCACATTGTCCCTGACTCACTCTGCAGCCTAGGCCAGCCTTTAATTTAGGATTCTCCTGCCTTAGACACCTTTGTACCTAGGTTACAGAGTTGACCTTCCAGGTCTGACTCCAATTTTAATTTTTTTTTGAAAAACAATATGTACTTACTTGTTTTATAACGTAAGAAAACCCCATTAATTTTGCTTCTTTCAAAATCAAGTAGCAACAACAAAAATGAGGTCCCCATGCATAGTCCAGGCTATGCTCAAACTTGTCACCCTCCCATTTCAGTTTCCCAAGGGCTGAGACCACAGAATTACATCATCATGCTCAGTACCAGACCCCCTTCCTGAGGATCTAACTCAGAACCTCTAATCCCTGAGGCCATGGCCTGCCCCTCCTCTGAGTTACACCCTTAATCTCTATTTTGTATTTTTGTTTGTTTGTTGGTTGGTTGGTATTTTATTTGTTTTTGTTTTTGCTTTTTTTAAAGTGGAGAAACTCTGTGGATTATAATATCAAATGTAAGTCTTTTAAAGATTTTTTTTTAAGTTTTCTTCTGCCTCAGCCTCTTAAATACTATAATAATAAGCATGTGCCAGCATCTCTAACTCAAATTAAGTACATTTAAATTACACTAGTACATCACATGAAAATTGCATTTCAAGTAGGGAAGTTATCAATTTTTTTTAAAGGCTTGTTTGCTTTTATTCTTTTTACATTAGAAAAGAAATTTTAAATGCTCTGTAAGAGATATGCAGGCTTTCATTCCAGAGTACTTGTCGACAACAACAAAAAGCATTTAAACTGGCACGGTAGTACATGTGTGTGATCTCAGAACTGGGGAAATCCAGGCAGGAGCAGCACAGCAAGTTCAAGGTTAGCCTGGGCTACACAGACAGCTCCAGATCAGTCCGAGACACTTGGTGGATCCTGTCTCAAAAAGAATCCGCCTGCAAAATGTTTTAGGCGTGGTCTGACCATAGAATGCTGCTGGCAAAGCTGTTCTGGCCTCTGAATGTTCTATGGGTATTTATAACTATTAAATTATATAGTCACATGATGAAATGGAGTATAAAATGGGCCAATATTTATTTAGTGTTAAACAGAGTTGTAATTTTTGAATTTCTTAGTTAAGGCTCCATCAAATTAAAATAACTTTTCAAGTTGGGTGGGATTAAAGCCTGGGTTAGTCTTAATCAGGTCATTCTCTGGCCTCTACTTCTTCAGGACTTGGATTATAGACATATACCACTACACCAGATTAAAATCATAAATATTTATAAAGAAAGGGATACATTTCATCTTATTTTAACCCAGTAGTTCTTTTTACTTTCTAGCGAACATAGGATAATTAAATACAACTTTCCCCCAGGGAATGTGTTATTTATGCCAAGGCAGTTAAAGAGCACATCAATTAATTATTCTTGTAAGTCCAAGCAGTTTACTTTCTGCCCACTGTAAACTTGCTTTTGAAGGAATGTGTGTTGAGACATCTGGAATCTTTGCCTTTAGAGTTTGAAATTGTTTTGGTCGCATTTCCATCCACTGTCAACTATCCATATGCTCACTTGGTGTCTCGGTACTTCTGAATGTTGACAATAAGAATAATAAAACTACCCATTGTTTGCAGCCACCTATGTGTCCCTCTCACCTCTGGGAAGTGACTTTGTTGCTGGCCTTTTTCTTTGGCCTTATGACCTCCCCGTCTGTTCCTGGGCACATTTTTTTCTGTGCAAATTTCTGAAGAGTGGAAAGCATCGATTATGTCTTCTCCCCCAAGAAGGTTGCATTTCAGGAATGAGATGAAGTAGACAGTCATAAGGTCGACCAATCCATTTTACAAACAGGATTGAGAAACAACCAGTGGCTGGCAACTATGTGTCCTGTAACATCAGCTGAGTCCTCTACTGTGTCGGCTTGGTGTCCCTGTGTACTGTACATCTTGAGCCTTCTCATGTGGCAATGTTCTTGGTAAACAGTATAGCCAGGAAAAGGACAGGCTGAACTTGGTTGGCAAAGGTACATCTTATGTGTGATGGAGGGACAGTTGGAAAATCTTGAGCAATCACTTAGATGCCCATGTGTGCACACACTCAGTCTTTATGTGACACGCAATGATTCATCTCCCAAGAGCCTGTTTTTCTGTCTTCTAGAGCTGGCAGCCAGCCCTACTCTCAGAAATGGGAGACTTCTTGAACTAATTTGGACAAGTAGGCTGTGTTTTTTAGACCATGAAGCAGTAAAGCTTTGTCCAGACAAAGCAGCCAATTATCCGTGAACTTTTCTTTTCAGGAAAGAGTTCAAAAAGGGGGGCGGGGGGAGGGGGCAGATCTTTTTATTAGACTGTCTTACATGGCAACTTGCAGGAGACTAATACCTTTGTGCCTCTTCTGAAGCAGAAAGGAGTTATTTTTAAAAAATTACCTGATTATCTTGATAAAAAATACTATATTTGAAATTTGTTTTGGAAAATTTGCCTTGGATTTGGGTAGAACCTGGCGAGTGCAAACTTGGGAATTAAATTTCAGATTGTAAAAGGGAAGGTGCGGAGCCAGTCCTCCGTCTCCCCCAGGCTGCAGTTTTCTAATCTGTTCAGTGAAAAGGAAGCCACTTACTTTTCTCCCTAGAGGAGCACAAAGCGTGGCAGATGCTCCAAAGACACAAGTCAGTGCAAATACGCTTGCTCACCTACGTGCGAGGCTGTGTGAGCCACACCATGGTTCAGTGGGCTTCTTCTATGTCTTGTGGCTATCACATTTCCCTGGCAAGGAAACAATCAACATCTGTGCTGAGAATCCAAAGATTTGAAAGAAAAAAATGCATTTCGTTTATGTATACTCAATACTCAGTTAATTATTAAAATTAATCTAGATTTTCTTTAAAAAAATCCAACTTTCTTTTTCCTTTCTCCTTCCCTATGTCTCTCCTCCCCTTTCCTCCTTCTTTCTTTCTTTCTTTTTTCTCTTTTTCCTTCTTGGCTTTGTACAGTCTTGCACTCTGCCCTTATCCCCAGATTCCTCCCTTTTGTGTGTGTGTGTGTGTGTGTGTGTGTGTGTGTGCGCGCGCGTGCGTGTGTGTGTGTGTGTGTGTGTGTGTGTGTGTGTGTTTAGATGTGAAATGACGGAATTGTCTGAGACAGAACTTGGAAGCATAGGGGTTAGAATGATCTGTTAAGGGCAATGGCAAACACTCAGGTAGAGGGAGACATTGTAACAGTCATTCCATGAGGCTCTTGAAAGAGATTAAGTAAATAAATAAATAAATGCAGGCAATCAGAATTTAGCTTTTGAGGAAGTCTTTTAAATTATCGGCTTGCATGCTGTCATGTGTTGTTAGGTCTGTCACCAAGGGCCTCACTGAGTGTCAACCTAGGAGCCTAACTCTAACTGTGTGTGAACTCAGTGTGAGTAAGAAACATCTTTGTAGTCAAGGTCTTCACCTCCAATGGGGTAGAAATACATTCAAATAATTATAGTGCTATGAGGTAAGTGTTAGGTTAGCAGCAGACACAATTGCTCTGGTTACAGTGCCTTGAGGCTGAAGAAGAAATGTCTGTATTTGACCCTGAAGACTGAGAAGAGACTCGAGGCAGGGGTCAAAGCAGGCACAGAGAAGAGGATGTTAGCAGTTTACAAAGAACATTTCAGGATAATGGAGTTCTTGAAGGTTAGACAGTACTGGGTATGTACAGGGTGAATGCTGTGTGGTGGATTAGTTAGACTCTCTGAATCGGGGGTTTCTATATCTGTAATGTGGGCACTATTATCAGTCTTGGAAAACAACTGAAAGAATAGAGTGATGATTATACAGGGTTTGGAGCAGTACCAAAGGACAGTTGAAGTTTACTAGATGGCCACTGGGACTGTCCAGAGACTGGTAAAGTTATTGCTGCAAGATGGCATGTTGTTCAGAATGCCATGGCTTATCCTGAGAAGGTCATTGTAATTTAGCATTTTATATATGAATGTATCAACTTTCCCTTTTGCAGATAATAAGCCGTTTTTGGTGTGTAGTGCTTGAAACCAGGACATTCTGAATGCCATGCAATCTACTCCGAGGTCCAACCCAGCCCATCTGAACCATCTTTACACATCATCTGTAAAATGGAAATAAACACCCGCTTGCGGGGTTGTTCTGAGGACTAGAGTTAATTTCAAACAGCATTCTAGCAGTGGTATATAACACGCGGAAGTTGTTAAAACTGATACTGTTATAGTGGTTCTGGGAGCCAGTACTTCTGTGTAATGTTCTTACACTCATATTGACTGATGGCAGTGTGAAGTTTTGTTGTTGCTTGCTTGTTTGTTTGTTTTTTTGAGGATATGTTATGTATCTCAGGCTGGCCTTGTACTGGCCATGTAGCCAGGTATGACCTGGAAGCCCCATCTTCCTGCTTCTATCTCCAAATGTTAGATTACAGATGCTTGTCACCACGTTAGGTAAGAGCATCAATTTCTTGTGTGTGCAGAGGCCTGACTTTTCTGCTATGCCGAAAGCAGAAGATCACTTTTGAATATATAATACATTTGTTTAAAGATAGTATGCCATATTATGAATATATGTGTGAATTGGTATGCATAAGTTATCCAAGCTTCTTTTTTTTGTTTAATTTCTTCATTTCTTTATCAGCATCACACCAGTTACCTAGTAGATGTTTGAAGAAACAGTTGTTGCAAGAATTAATAGGCACTTCTGTAGTTGCTTTTTTTTGTTGTTGTTGTTTTTCTATTGGATTTTAGATCCTGAAATTGTATTTAGAAAGCTGTGTTCTTGGATGCTGTGAACAATGAAGTGCATATTAATGTATGTGGCTTCATGGAGGAGGCCATGCCTAGAGGGTGCAGTGGTCTGCATTGTAATTATAACGTGAACTCTTACTAACGATCTTTATTATGACATCTTTAATAAGCAATGTCTTAGAGGTCAACTGGAGTTTCATCAGTAAACTAGGTCTAAGGATTGGAGAGATGGCTCATAGGTTAAGAGCATGTGCTAAGTTCTCTGTATCTAAACAGTGGTTCACAAACATCTGTAACTTCGATATCAAGGTCTCGGATGCCCTCTTCTGTCCCCCCAGGGAAGACATGGTTCATATACAAGCAGGCAGACTAAAGAACTATACACATAAAATAAAAATAGATGGATTTAAAATAGTAATAATAAAAAAGCTATGTCTAGAACAGTTCTGAGTTCACCCCATATTTTTCTTCTTAGAACTTTATTTAGATGGCAGAAATGGCAGGAAAATCCAACCTCACAGGAAACCCTCTGTGACTTTTCTCCTCTGTCCAGTTGCATAGTTCTGTAAGGTCACATCTCCACTGTGTTATCCTGTTAAGGTTATATCCATGATTAGGAAACTAGTTACATGTGTGGTGACTTAAGTGTTTGAAAGTGGCATTATACTCTGTTGGAGTGAGGGTTGGGGAATGGGTTTTGTGGGTAAAGGTGCTTACAGCTCAAGTGTAAAGACCCAAGTTCAAGTTCCCAGAACTCATGTGAAAGCCAAGTGGGAAGCACGAACATCTGTAATCCCTACACTACTGCAGGAAGCTAGGAGACAGAGACAGGAGAATCTGCAGGAGTTCACAGGCCAGCTGGACTGGCATAAGCGGTAGAAAAACACAGAGAACCCATCTCAAACAAAGTGTATGGCAAGGACAGACATCCAAGGGTATCCTCTGATGCCCACATACAGGCATAGTACCTATGCTCCTGCATCACACGCTTGAAGATGTAGCACGAGTTCTAATAGATGCTAATAATAAAAACCCAGAGTCAGACATCAGGATAAATGCTAAAAGGTCAGAGAAGTAAAGGAGCAGCCACAGGAGAGACCTCTTACCTCTACTGACTCCTCAGACCAAAGGGGCCATTGTGTCCCTATGAGCTCTCAGATTGAATGCAATGAGCTCCTCTCGCCTCCTGCCTTATGTTCCTTTCTCTGCCCAGCCATATCACTCTACCTCCCTAGTGCTGGGATAGAAGGCATGTGACTCTTAGATACTGGGTTAAAGGTGTGAGCCACCACCACCTGGCTCTTGTTTCTCTTTAGTCTGAACTCACAGAGATCCATCTATCTCTGCCTCCCAAGTGCTGGGATTAAAGGTGTGTGCCACCACTGCCTGTCTATGGCTACCCCACCCTCAGGCAAGCTTTATTTGTGAGGTCACAAACAAAATATCACCATATGAAGGCATACACACACACACACACACACACACACACACATACACACACACACACACAGAGAGAGAGAGAGAGAGAGAGAGAGAGAGAGAGAGAGAGAGAGAGAGAGAGAGAGAGAGAGAACTGAGCTAGGTGTAGTAGTATACTACACACCTGCAATCCCCAAACCAGAGGCAGAAAAGTCATCATGGGTTCAAGGCCAGCCTATGATATAGGGTGATAGAGTGACACTCAGTTTAAAAAACAAACGAGAAAAATAGAAGCCTGCACTACACAGCAAGACCCTTTCTCAGAAAGAACCAACAAGCTAACTAGCCTTTCCAAGATTCAGTCTGCAACAAGTAAGCACATATCCATAAGCAATGCTTTACATTGCCCATCATTTTTAAGTGTTCATTTGTATAACAACATGCGGTTAATTCACTTGATGAAAGAATTTAGCAAAAACTATTCTTAATGTTTACTGGCTTAAGTTTTTTTTAAAGTTGTACATTTATTGAAATACAGTTGAATATATGGGAGTCTGTAACATAAAAACTAAATGTTCCTTCCATCTGGAGTAAATTGTAAGCAACTTTTGTTCTAGATTGCTCTCTTTTTTCTTTTTTTTACATAGAAAAAGAAAATTCACTCAGAATTATATCATGGGCATTTAAAAAATAAACATACGCACACACACACACACACACACACACACACACACACACACACACCTTTCCTTGTGAAATCAAGAAGAGTCGGTGTGTCCAGTGTTTGGCAGTCCTTGGAAAGGTTACTTCTCATTTGCTGTCTAATTGACTACTTTCAAAATTAGTCCTGATTGTGGTAATTGCTCAAAAAACATTCAAAAAAGGCTTATTTCTCAGAACACTTTTATTTAAAACCATCTTTTAAAGAACATAAGGTACACACAGTGATCACATTATTTTAGCACAGTGGGTTGCGAACAAAACAAAAAACAGTTGTTTAAATGCCTCATCTATGATGTAGCAAACACCAAGCAGTGAAAACCCCTTGAGGCAAGCAACAACACAAACGACAGCAGCAGCTGGGTTCCCTGGAGCAGAGGCCCCGTGACTGATATGAATTGATAATGGCTTTATCTCACTATTAGAAAAATAGGACAACTAACTTCAAATTTCTACAGTTCAGTTCGCCTTCTCCTTTAACTTCTCCTGTCTGCTAGGATGCAAGTATCAAGTTACCAATCTCTGCAACAGGGCCACTGAGATGACTAGGTAGAGGTACTGGTTGCCCAGTCCCAAGGACCTGTGTTTGACTCTTGGCACATACTCAGAAGAAGGAGACAGGCAACTCTTATAGGTTATCCTCTGACCATGGGCACAATGGCATGTATGCACCAATACACATACATGAACACATACAAACAAATAAATGCAAAGTTTCGTTTAGCAACCATTTGGTTAAAGTTGAGTATGACACTGTGTGTGTATGTATGTGTAGTGATATATATGAGAGAATCATATTTTCTGCTTATAAAAGCTGTGGTTTCCAAGGCAGGCATACTTGAAGTAATACTTACAAGGTCTGTAAGAAAACATGGAACTTTGGGGATGCTTCCCATGTGTTGTATGGTGTGTGTTCAGTGCGGAATAAAGGTGTTCACTGTACTCACTAACAGCAGTCGGGGGACTAAGTGGAGGGATTTCCAGGGTTTCTTCTTAACAACAGTTACTAGGAAATCCTTCATCTTTCATCTCCCCAGATTCAGAAAGAGCAAAAGCTTTAGCTACAAGTAGACGTTTATTGAAAACCCCAAACAATGGTCCCATTTTGGTGTGTTTTTGTCTAAGTTTTTTCAATCTTTCCAACTGTAGGTCTATATCCCCACTCTAAAATCTAGCTTGTATACCAAAACTCACAAAAAATCATACATTTAATCTTTAAACTCCAATTACAAAGCATTTCCCCCCTTTCCTTTATATTGGAAGCTCTAATGTTACAAAATTTGATTTTGCTAATGTTACAAAATTTGATTTTGCTGAAATATGTTTTATTCATTGCATATTAAAGTTAAAGTTAAAGTATAAAATTGTAGAACAGATTAGTGAGATGTATGGGAATGACGTTTTTTAATTTAAAGATTTATTTTGTCTTAAATCGTGTGTGTGTGTGTGTGTGTGTGTGTGTGTGTGTGTGTGTGTGTGTGGTGTTTGTGCATGTGCGTGCATGAGTGCAGGTGCCTTCAGAGTGTTGGAGTCCTAGAGCTAAAGGCAGTTGTGCACTGTCCAACAGGGGTTCTCAGAACTGAACTTGGGTTCTCTGCAAGAGCAGTAATTGCTTCGGACCCCTGAGCCATCTTTAGAAATCCTGGGTTTTAATTTATTGAAAATGCTGGTCAGTCTTGTTTGCCAACTTGGTTAAATTTGGAATACAAACTAAGAAATCCATGCGAAGATTTCCTGGAAGCCTAACTGAGGTGAAAATCCCCGTTTTCAGAGTAGCCAGCACCTCTGTGTTTCCACCATAAACAGGTCTGAGGAAAACCCAACTCTGCTTTTGCTTGTCTTCCTTCATTCCTTGCTGGTGAGTGTGTGTGCACTGCTGCCTCTGAGGCTTTTGAGGCTGCCGTTTGTTTTTCTTTTCTGAGGTCAGAACCTAGTTTCTTTGACCTTCCCACCTAGAGCAAAGACCAGTGGTTCCACAGTAACCCTCCATTGCTAGAGACTGGCACTCCGGAGGCATCCAGCCTCATCCAATTGAGCAGCTACTGGGTTCTCAGCCTTTCCCGAGTGCAGACAGCCACTGCTGGACTACACAGCCCATCTCATGTAAGCCCATATTGTAAAGTCAAAGGAAAACATATACAGTGTATATGTATACCTCTAAAAATGAGTGAAATGAGCTCCTCAGTACACTTCCTGACATGTGACATTAAAATCTAAACTAGGTCATCCTATTTGCCATTCCCTTTTACTTTTTGCTATTGGGAAAAGAAGGTCAATAGCTACCCTTAAAAGTGCTCAAGAAATCAGGTGTTGTGCTCTACGCTGACAGGAGTGTAAGTGGAACTCTCTGGGTACTCAACCTAGAAAGAACTCTTGCCAGGCCATTTTATACTCACGAGTGGTTTTTATTGTGTTGGAGTCAGGGTGAAAAATGTTCTTATCTCTAAATTTCTACCCTTGGAAAACATTTTGACAATTTCCTTAAATGTTTTTTGGTTTGTTTGTTTGAGGATTCTGTTTTAGATCTGAGAGAAGTAATCAATCAGGCTAGATGGTGAGACTGCCTCTTTATAAAGGCATTAGTTGCAGATCATGCAGTACTTGTTTGCACAGAAAAAAATACATATATTCTTAGCAGAAAAAGTACAAACCCACAAATAAACAACACTAACAAACAGCTCGTGGCACCTGGGAGATTACCAATATAGATGAATGTAGCAGAGGAATGGTAGTGAGTAACCTTCCTAGGTATGCGGTGGTGCATCAGTCTTTTGTTTAAAGAAATAAAAAGAAAAGTGACTACTCAGTATGAGTAGTCCACTTTTTGCTTTCTAATGCTGTAACAAAACATCATGACCAAAGGATCTTACAACACCTCATAGAGAAAGTTAGGGCATTTCCACTGGGCATTTCCTATATTCAACGGCTGATCTTAATTCTGGCCATATCTGAGAAGGAAGGAATTATTTCTATGAGGGAGAAATGAGAAAGGAAGGGTTAGTTCTTTAGAGCGGTGAGACAAATTTTAACCTGGGCATTGTAAAACTGAATATAGGTGACTGCTCTTACCAATGGTGTGGCCTTGGGGCAATTCTCAACCTTCCTAGGTACCATCTTTTCCCCATTCATAGAATGAAGACGTTAGCTAAGGAAGAATGAAAAATGGATGCTAACTTGATTTTTTCTTTTGTCAGCTTGGCACAAACTAGAGCTATTTGGGAAGAGAGAAACCCAATTGAGAAAGGTCTCCATTAAATTGGCCTGTTCACAAGTTTATGGGCATTTTCTTAATGACTGATAAGAGTTCAGCACATTGGGCAGTGCCACCTTTGAGCAGGTAGTCTTTGGTTGTATAAAAGATTCAAGCTGAGCAAAACAGCAGGAGCAAGGCACAAGCAGCATCTCTCCACAGCTTCCTCTTCAGTTCCTGTCCTAACTTCCTCTATGAGGGATTGTAAGATCTTTTGGTCATGATGTTTTGTTACAGCATTAGAAAGCAAATTAGAACAGTTGGGAGTATTGACCTGAGGAAAAACATGTTTCTATTTTGTTGGTGGGGATGGATTGGAGAATAACAAAGGAGAACACTTTAAAAAGAAGTGTATTCTGAACACATGGAATACAGAATGGGAGAAAATCTTTACTAGTAATCAGACTGATGGTTAGTATCTATAATATATAAAGAACTTCAAAAACTAAACACCAATAAGTAAAACTATCAATCAACAAATGGGCTATTGAAATGGACAGGCAGTTCTCAAGACCAAAAATACAAACACCAATAAATATTTTTGGTTGTGAGCCTAGCCTTTAACGGCTGAGCCATCTCTCCAGCCCAACCAATAAATATTTTTAAAAAGTATCCTCAATCATCAAGCACATGCCAATTCAAACTATTTTGAGATACCATGACACCCTAGTCAGAATGGTTTTATTAAGACAACAAATTCTAGCAATGTTGTAGGGAAAGAGACTTGTTCTCACTGCTGATGAGAGTGTAAAGTAGTACAGTCATTATAGAAATCAGTATGGAGGTTTATAAAAAAAGTGATAAAATTAGAACTATTTCATGACCCTGCTTTATTACTCCTGGGCATATCTCCCAAGAATTCCATATTCTATCACAGAGAAACTTTCACATTCATGCTTATTCACAATTCAAGAAATGTACTATGCACAATAGCAAGAAAATAGAGCCAGATTGGCTATTCATTACTAGATGGATCAATAGCAAAAATGTAATAAGCATACACAGTTTCAATGGGATAAATGTACAGAATTTTACTCAGCTATAAAGAAAAGTATAATTATGAATTTTGTATGAAAACATGTAACACAGTAAGGTGGCTCAATTTATATGTTAGTAGCAAGGCAGATAAAAGTTAAGTGTTTTCTCTTATGTGTGAATCCTAGGATATACTTAATAAACTTTAAAATTTAATTTAGCAGTTGAGTTTAAGCATAGGATATGGAACTAGAAAGGAAGCCGTAATAGAAGAGAAGAGGTGTTGAGAAATGAGTAGGATAATAGGATACACGAGACGTTGAAGGAGTGTTAGAGGGACATAGCTAGGCAAATCCTTTATTTATTTATTTATTGAGGCATGGTTTCTCTGGAGAGATTTGGCAGTAGCAAGGCAACTTACAAAAGGGAGGGGAGGGTTTATTTAGGATTATAGTTTCAGAGAGATGAGTCCATCACCGGCACAGTGGGAAAATGTGATAGCAGGCAGGAATGGAAACTGGAACAATAGCCAAGAGCACACATATTGGGTCTCAAGCAGGAAGCAGAGAAGTTAGCAGCAATGGTGCATGGCTTTTGAAACCTCAAACTACATCCCCAGTGAGGTCACATCTGTTAATCCTACCTAAACAATGTCATCAACTGGGGACTAAGTAGTTCAAAGCTCTAGACTATCATGGGCATCTTGTTCAAATCATCACAACAAGGAAAGTAGAAGCCTTCCTTAGGCAGAGGCTTCTTTTTCCAAGAATACATTCTGAAGAATAAGGACTGGAAGGCATGGGGATGGACATGTCCGAATAGGACCAATAAGGGAAAGGGGAGGAACCAGGGACCTTATAAAAATCCAAGCCAAGATTTGTTTAACTGATTTCCAGCTGGGCCCTTCCGACCCCAAGGGATAAAGAAGCTACTTTTGCTTTCTCTGGTTCTCTTCTGTCTGTCCTGGATGATCAGTTCTTTGTCCATCTCAAGGAATTAGCGTGGTGATCCAATAGATAATTTCCAGCATCACATTATATCATGAAAGTGCCTATGAGGGGTGGAAAGCTACAAGAGGAGGTGTGTTAGAAGAGAAGAAGTGCAGAGGAAAATTAACAAATGCAAATTTTTGAAAAATGCCATAATAAAATCTAATATTATGTACATTAATTTAGAAAATTTTAAATAAATTTGGATGAAAGTGGTTTCTCTAAGTATTAAATAATATGAAAATATGACTCATTTATACAAAGGAATTCTCTTCAGTCCTGAAGGAAAGTGAAATTTTGAAATTTGCAGGAAAATGGAAGAAACTGGTAATATTACACTGAGTGAGGTAACCTAAGGCTAGAAAAAACAAATATATTTTCTTTCTCATATGCAGATTCTATATTCAAAGTTTTAAATGTCTGTGTCTATTCCAGGAATCAACAAAGCAGTCAGGAGGTGGGCAGGGAAGAGGACTGAGGGGGAGGGGGTTGCCATAGAAATAGAGGGGAAGAGTACTATGGATGGAAAGGTTTAGCTGAGGACAAAAACAGGTGAGGGGAGAGGACAGAGTCATCCAAAACTAAGGATGTAAGAAAAAGCCATATAGGAACATACTACTTTATAAATTAATTAAAATATTGCCCCCATAAGTTAGAGGTTATTAGCAACTGTACCAGGTGGGAAATATTTCCTTATAAGCCAGTTGTCTGGGAGTCAGGCTGTCAAAATGGCACAAATTATTGCCATTGTTCCTGGTTGTACATCAGAAATAGATGGCAAGACATTCCTGCTGAAGACAACACATACAATAGAAGACATAGATAAATAAATCATACTGGAACTGAGCTGGAAGTTCCTACCTGTTGATTCATGTTCATAGTGCTAGAAGGTACTACCCAAGCTCTTGGCAGGGGCGGTAGTGGGAGTGGGGGGTGGTGGGGGTGGGGGTAGAGGGGTGGGGGTGGGTGGGAAGTCATCAACAATCTAACTCAGATTTGAACTCTATATGCTACAATACCTGCTGGCCAAGAAATGCTCATGGCTTCAATAGTGATATGCCTATTCCTGGTGTAACCAACTACTTTTTGTTTGGATCTCAGCCTGTTCCCTGGGAGAGAATGCATGCTTAGCATTGCAAATCTAATCAAAGGCCTATGGATATGAAGGTCATGGGCTGTATGGGGGACCCTGTTCCTGATGTTTCACTAAATGGGAATGTAGGTTAATTGTCTTCTGACTGATGTTGCATTCATCCTTAGTTCAAGGTATTTCCTTTTGCAGTTGTTGATGGTCAAAATAAGAGCACACTAACCATAAAAGTCTTGAGAATAAAGGATATTGAGTGTGTAGCCATAAATACGACATCTACCTTATAAGGCCAGGGAAACACTCTAAAGGAGTGGTGGGAAAGAAGGAGAGGTGGAGGATGGGGAGGATTCTCTGGGTATAAAATGGCTGTTGCAATCATGAACACAACAACTGTGGCCCCGTGCCAAAGACACACGCACACACGCGCGCGCGCGCACACACACACACACACACACACACACACTGTGTGTGTTCAGAGGGCAAGAGAGTATAATGGGCTATGAATAACATGAGCAGAATACATTGTAAAAGTACGAAACTCTTAAAAAATTAACAAAAACTAATTCAAAATGTCAAACAAACAAATAAGGCTTGTCTAAATGACTGGTTTTATTTAATATTCTCTTGTGGCATTTAGACCCAGGATATCCAGAATGGTGTCAAACATGACTCACCCAAATTAAGGGATACTTTAAATATAAAATGCATACTTAAAAACCACGTGTGTGGGAGAGTGTAGCGTGTGTTATATGAATGTACGAACGTATGTATATGCATGCACCTGTGTGTACAAGTATGGAGGACAGATGGGGACATTAAGTTCTCTACCATTCTCTTCCTTATTCCATTGAGATAAAGTCTCTCAGCAAACCTGGAACTAGGCTGGTGTCATTGATCCTCCTGTCTCGACTCCACACAGCTCTGGGATAACAGTTATGCTCAACCATGCCCAGCAATTATGTAGGTGCTAGGGATTTGAACTCTGGTCCTAATGCTTGTACAGCAAGTGTTCTTCCCTAATGAACCATATCATAGCCTCCACATTTTGAAAACTTAGTACAAAAAGTGTAAACTATGTCCTTAATAATTTAAAATTGGTGACTGAATGCTATCCTAGCAGTGCTAGATATCCCGAGTCTAGTAAAAACCATTTATTTATGTGGTCCTAAATTGTTGAGTAAATTAGAAAATTAAAGATGTGTGGCTTACATTTTCCCCTGTTTCTACCTCACAGCACCAGAATATCAGGTCAGTGGAATACACTTGGGAAAATATTTCCTGACATGATATGGTAGTTGCACCCATGGACAGCAGCTGTGTTCACCTCCATAAGACTCATGTAAAACTGAATTCCTCAGTATTTCATTGTGGAAGGGAGAGGTACTCATAAAGTCCATCTGTTCCTAAGGAACATCAATAGTTTGGTCCTGGGGGATGGAGAATGTGACTTTCTTCAGTGGTGTGTCTGCTGATAAACTGCCCACACTCTAGTAAAATAACTTCCCTCCCATGCTTATGCATGCAACCATATTTAAACTTGGTGGATCTCACACACATACACACACACACACACACACACACACACACACACACACACACACACACACACACCCCATAGAATTATCTGGATGGAGAAGGGCTTCGGGAGGAGAGGGAAGGGGATAAGAGAGTGGAATGACTAAAATTCCTTATATCCATGTATGAGACTGCCAAGAAATTAGGAAAAATAAAATAAACAATACATAAAAGAAGGGTCTTGTGGAATGAGGGTCAATGGAAGTCAGATATTAAGCAGATTTAAGCAAGGAAATAGAAATAAATAAAACAAGGGAAACATGACACTATCAAGAGATGATCATAGATTTGCACATGATAAAATCAGTCCAGAGTGTCTGGCTACCGTAAAAGGCACCTTGTTCATGGTGATTGATTGGTTTAACTGAATACCTTCTCTACCTGCAACTGCTTTTGGCAAGAAGATAGAAATGGGTGAGGAGAAGCATGGAATGATTACAGAGCATGATACAGACTTTATATAGACTGGCCTTGCCAAAGGCAGGAGTTAGCACAATGCAATCATTGTGTCAATCAATGGGCTATAACTGCTTTGAGAAACTTAATGGCATTTGGTAAATAGTCACTCTTCCGGAAAAGTTCCTTTACCTCTTAGAGATGAATCATTTACTTCCCAGAAAACACTACACTTATGGGAAGTTCAGCTCAAACCCAGAATTAAATTCTCTTGCCCAAGTATGGCCAGATTTCATGGCAAGGAAGCTGAGACTCTAAAAGGACATTGAAAATCTCCTGTTCACCCTTTACAACAGCCTTTTGAAGCTTGCCCTGCTATACCGGAAAGCACGGAGACAGAAAGAGCCTTTCCAGAACCATATCCCTTCTCTTAGCTTCCATTACCCCTCTAGTCTTTCCGGAGGGCAGGGTGGGACTGGGTGAAGGACAAAGGGGTGGGCTGAAGTCAAACTTTGTAGTAGAGGTTAATGAACCATGCATTAGAAAGTAAATAAATAAGTATTGAAGAAAAGGGTTGAAAGAATGCATCCACTATTAATTTGTGATTTAAATATTGACAAATATCTGGACCAGTGAAGCTGCTTCCTTCCACAGTTGATCACTGTGATTTTGCATCAAATTAATTTTTCTTTCTTTTGAAAAATTAGTTATAATTGACACACAGTAATTATATATTTATGGTGTAGAGTGATGTTTTGGTACATGTAGATATAATACAATGATCAAATTAGAATAATGAATGTATTCCTCACCTCAGATGTTGATACATTTTTGGTAGTGCTGAAAGTCAAGGTTATCTTTTTTAGCTATCTTGAAACATACAATTCTATTAGTTATAATCACCCGACAGAACATATGTAGTGGAACATCTGACTTAGTTTTCTTAGCAGTAAATTTGTATCAGTTGACAAATTTCTTACTCTCTTCTGTCTACACTACTCTCCCTAGCCTCTGGGAATTAGGCAGCTTTCTATCATTATGACAATAACCAAAAAAGGAAATATTTTAATAAAGAAAAAGATTTATTATGTCAGGTGTTCAGGTTCAAACTCTGGTACTTGGAAGAATAAAAGCAAAATGGTTTATTTGGGCTCAGGGTTTCAGAAGTTTGAGTTCATGCATGCTATCTTGGCTCTGAAGCTTTGAGCTGTGAGTGCTCAGTGTATTGTGATGAGAACATTTAATAGAAAAGACCAGTTTCCTTCATGGTGGCCCCAGGATCAACAAGCAACAGGAAGGAGCCAGGATCCCAGTGTCACATTCATTAGTACAACTACGGTGACTCAACTTTCTCACACAGGCTTTATCTGCTAAGAGTGCCACCAACACCACAAAGAGCTGGGGAGCAAGCCTTTTTAATGCATGGGCCTTTGGAGAACATTGAAGGTCTGACCAAAAGCATGGTAGTCACCTCTGTAATTGTCATCATCATGCGGCATTTGTCAGTGTCTGGCTTGCTTCACTTAACATGATGAGCTCTTGTTCCTCTTGTGTTGTTCCAAATGACAGGATTTCATTCCTTTTTAGGAGTGTCCTATTGCATATATGTGCCTCAATTCTCTCACCCATTCATCAGGTGATGGACACTCAGGTTACTATCCTGTCTTGACTATTGTGACAATGCTGCAGTGAACACAGTCATGCCGATGACTTCCCCATACTCTGCTTTCTGTTTCTTTGTAACTCACGAGTTGGACTGCTGGCTCAAATGGTAGTTCTTTTTTAAGTTTGCTAAGGAACCTTGCATACTGTGTTTCATGCTCACTGAGCTCATTTACATCCCCTCCAACAGTGCATGAGCCCTTTTTAACATCCTCCCAGTGTTGTTATTTTGTGCCTTTTAGATACAGCCATTCTAATCAGAGTGAGGCAGTACCTTCTGGTTTTGATTTCTGTGATGATTGGTGATACAGAACATTTTTTTTTTTTCACCCATACATCTGCTGGCTACTTCTTTTGAGAAATGTCTGGTCTTTCTCCTCTACATTTAGAGATAAGTGGGTATATTCTAACGATCAAAATTTACCCTGCCCATCATGGTCAAGATCTGCTGTCTATGGAGAGGAATGGCAAACTGCACCCTCATGGCTAGGTTCAATCTGCTGCTTGTTTAGTATAGCTGATTCTAAAAACGACTTTGAAACACTATGTAGTAGCAGACAATCAGAAGTGCAATGCCGGTGGCAGGTAAGAACTGTGTAAAGGATCGTTTCAATGGCACAATGCTGTGTTGATTCTTTCCCACGTGACTTTCAGTTGCTTCTGTGTATAAGCTGGAGCTGAGAAGGGGCCCACAGAACCTGAGACTTTACTCTCCAGTCCTTCATAAAAACATGTCACTTTCTAGTTTAGACACAGAAGTGAAGCATTAACTTAATCAATCTTTATCAACAAGAAATATTGGGGTAAGAACCTGAAAGTTCAGAGAACAGGAGCATCCCCCAGTTGCTTCCTACCTCTTTAGCTCCTCTGTTCAAAAGGACTGAGATTCTCTCTCAGCACAGCCTTACCACTTCCTGTCTCTTCTCTGGCTACAGTCCTCCAAAATTCTATGTTCAGCTAGTGGCTAGCTCTGCCCTTTGGCTCTAAGCAAGCTTTATTTGTCAGAACACAAAATACCACGCAGCACAGCCGTACTTTTGAGGGGCCAAGGACTCATAGGGCTTGATTATTAGACATTTGAAAGCCAGAGAAGTCCACTGAGTAGACAAATTCCTATTTTTGTAACAACTTTAAAATTATGGTGGTGGCACATTTTCTTTTTTCTTTTATTACTCCAACTCAATGATAAAGCCTATAGATGTTTTTGTTTGTTTGCTTGTTGTTGCTGTTTTCTGAAAATGCACTAGTACAGGAACTTGCATGTCAGGATTGCTCAGCTCCACTTATACCAAGTCTAACAAGGCACCTGGGACTCTTTTGGCTTCCCAAGGTTCCCTCAAGGCCCTTGCTTGACCCATGGTCACATGCTAGGAAGATATTTCAGAAAATAATTTAAGACAAAGTTTTCGGTATTGGAGTCTTTGGGAAGCCTGTGAAAAACTGAAGGCTGTGTATATACCTAGGTAAATAAAGCTTGAATTTTTGTTTATATTTTAGATTTGATATTTTAATTTTCAAGAGTTTCAATTTTCTACAGGGAAAATCTTTATTTTCCTGATACCAAGGCTGGAACACTAGGAAGAAGATATTTTCATTATTGTCATTTTCAAACAAGTTTCTGTCATGAAAACTATGGAACAGGTAGGCATGTGACATGTATCCCTATTTTATACTTTTTTTTAAAAAAAATTTTTCTTGAAATAGTCTTCTGTAGCCTAGATTGGTCTGGAATTTCCTGTGTAGATCAATCTTGCCTGAAGATCATAGTGACCTTCCTGTATGGGCCTGGCTTTGAATTATGACAATTTCAGAATCCATTTTTACATAGCGCTATCTGTTTTTTTCCACAGAAACAGAGCCAACTTCTAAATTCCTATAATAAAAAAATTTTAGTCAAGCATGGTGGCTCATGCCTGCAATCCCAGCACTTGGAAGCCTGAAGCAGGAGGACTGGCATGTGTTCATGTCCTGCCTAGGCTATGTAGTATGGACAACATAGCCTGGACAACAGAAATATTTAGTCTCAAAACCACCAAGGCTGGAAATTTCCATTGGAGAAGATGCTATAGTTTTGTATCCATGCATGCAATGGCAGTCTAAAGGCAGAGATCCTTTCTCTGCTATTTATTTTATGTGTATAAATGTGCATCATGAGAGTACTTGGGAGTTACAATGTTTGTAAGCCAGTATGGAGGCACAAAGAACTGTACCCAGGTTCTCCACAAGAGCAGCAAGAGCAGCAAGTGCTGTTAACCACTGCACCGTTTCTTAAGCCCTGAAATCCTTTTTCTTCAGGGAATCCTGTTACAAGCAGTTTTCTAGCTAGCCTGGTCCCACAGCTTTGTCAGCCCCAAATAACACACAGAGATGCTGTATCAGATATAAAGCTGTTGGCCTGTTACTAGCATTTCTTATTGGCTAGCTCTGTCTTAAATATTAACCCATTTCTATTAATCTAAGTGTTTCCACATGGTCTTATGTTACCAGAGAGAGGGTCTGGACACCTTCTTTCAAGTCTCTAAATCTTGACCATTTTCTTTCTTTGTTTTTTTTTTTTGAAATTGTCATTATTGTACAATAATATAGTTATATGTAATGTGAATTACATCATAATTATAATAGAATTATATCATGCTTTATTTTTTTTAAGTTTTTAGAATGTTTATCAGAGGCTTAGTATACAGTGATCAGAGTACTTATACATTTTTCAAAATGTATTAATATATTTATGTCCCCATAGAAGCCAACACTCAGATAATAATACAATTTTATCAATTTGCAAAATTTGGAAGAAAGTTACTTATTCGCAATTGGGAAATGGTCAAAAAGCAACAGTTTACTAAATCCATTCTTTGAGAAATTAACCACTGGTATAAAGATTATAATTATCAACTACACAAATAGATAACAGGCAGCTAAGCCATGGTGAGAGTAGAAGAAATAGTTGTTGCCAAGAAGAGTACAGCAATTGGTTATTCAATTCCAAGTAGTCATCTCAGAAAATAGTCATATACATAACATTACATAGACTAAGCAGGCTATATTTAGGAATATATTTGTACATGTTTGTCCTTGATAATATTATGGGGAAATTAAGTGGTTGTTGATACTGAAGTGTCAGTTGTTGATACTGAAGGGAATCCAATGCAATTTCTTTATAAACTTTTTTTTACAATTCTTTTTTTTTAGTTAAAATATGAATTGTATCATGAAATGTGGGGTTTTGGAAATAATTTTAAATTTACACTCATGCATTTAATAATTTACCTGCACTCTTAACTGACTATTTTCTACTACATCTCTCAGACCCCTCCTTGTCTCCTAGTCCTGCCTCTCTTGCTTTCCTATTGGCCAACAGGGCTTTATTCATTCCCAAAAAGAGAAACATATTTAAAGAATGACATCTATCAGGATCCCAGACTTTTCTCTTAAGTCTTTCACTTGATTGGACAAGGTCCTCTTATATGATTGAAAGTAATCTGCATTACTCAAAGTCTCCTGATTTATGTGTTAAGTGCACATACAGCATATATAATATCTCTTTCTTCCATAACTTATAATTTAGTCTTACATTCTCTCTCTCTTTCTTTCCCTCTCTCTCTTCCTCTCTCTCTCTTTCTCTTTCTCTCTCTCTCTCTCTCTCTCTCTCTCTCTCTCTCTGTGTATGTGTATGCACATGGAGGTCTATTGTGTGACATTATTTTTATGAAGATGTGAATAAACATTTACTCTCTCTAGTTAAGAAACCAATAACAGACCAAAGTAAGGATACAACTAAAATTCAACTTGATGAACCCAAGAGTTTTATTGGAGTTACTTATAGGAATATGGGTGAGAGTTATTTACAGGAGCAGAAATGGCTCAAAGAAAACTCCATCCCCAAGAGCTCACCTGGCATGAAAGCTGAAATCCAGAAAGGCACAGCATGATTTGATCAACAGCTTTGCTAACATCTCTTCCAAGGCAGCCTAGCTGGTCTGTACCTGTTCTAGGCATCTCAACTTGTCTGAAACTGAGAGAGGGTATTAGTGTAACTGGTCAGTTTCAGGGACTTCCTGAAATTTTCATGTCATTTACTTTTCCATTTAGAACACAAGTTTCTCCCCAAGTAAGAATGTTGCTATGCCATAAGACCAGAGGACATCTTGTGAGTTTTAGGGCAGTTTTATCTACATAGAGAGTTCCAGGCCAGCTAGGGCTATATAGTGAGACCCTGTCTAAAAACAACAATAACAACAAATAACAAAATATCTCAAACAAACAAACAAACAAAAAAACTGTTAAAATTCATAGGAGTCAAAAACACATTGGAGCATTACATTTGACTCCTTAGTTCCTCTTCTAGTTTAACATCTTTGTACAGATACAGTGCATTTGTGGGAGAGATATGGTACTATTACAGAAAACAAACAAACACAAAACCCCAAAAAACCAAAAACCAAACCAAACCAAACCAAACCAAAACAAAACAAAAAAACCTGAAGAACCCATGACCTCATATTAAAACCTGTGAATATGGTATCTTAACAGGCAAGTTGTTCATAAACTGACCTTAAAGTAGGGACAGGGCTCTGGATTATCCAGGTAGGCCCATTGTAATTAGAAATCTTTAAATGTGGAAGGAGTGGCAAGAAGAAGACATTGGAAGTGGTAAAGCATAAGGTAGACTGAATGGTGTCCCCACCCTTGCCAAGCTCTTGGGCAAAAGTCCCATCATTGTGTGATTTGGAGATGGTGGTCTGTCTTAAGATTCCTATTGCTGTGGAGATATTCCATGATCATGGTAATTCTTAAAGATATACCACTACCCTGGTAATTCTTATAAGGAAACATTTAATTGGGGTTGGCTTACCCCAATGGGGTTTGGTCCATTACCATTATGGTGGGAAACATGGTGGTGCACAGGCAGAGCTGGTGCTGGAGAAGAGGCTGGAAGTCTTACATTTTGCAGGCAACCAGAAGTGCTCTGTCTCACTGGGAGTAGCTTCAACATAGGGGATTTCAAAGTCCACTCTCACAGTAATACTCTTCCTCTAACAAAGCCACACCTACTCCCACATGGCCATCCCTCCTAATAGTGCTACTCCTTGTGAGCCCATGGGGGCCATTTTCATTAAAACTACTGCAGGGTCTTTGAAAGGCAATTAGAATCAGAGGAACACTTGGGTGGGAGATTCTCATGATGCTATGATTAGTGTTTTGCTAAGAAGACACTCATGTACAAGGGCAGAACAAGAAGACAGCTTATCTGCAAGCCGGAAAGTGTGCCCTGTCACAACCTGACCATGCTTGTTCTTGATCTTAGACACCCAGCCTCTAGGCCTGTGGGAAGTAAAGCCCAGTGTTTAAGCCACATATTTGGGACAGGAGGAGACTGAGTTGACTAAGATGAGACATGAGAAAGACTTTTTCCAAAGTCATTGGTTTTTAACACAAGGAAGTGACCATGAGCTAATTAAAGTAGGCACCCTTATGCCAGAAAAGAAATAGTACCAGTCTACCAGAACGGCATGCAAACCCACAGATACTTTGATTTCAGGCTAGGAGATAAACCCTGTTCTGTGACCAGAAACTAATATGGATTTGCTATTTTAGGCAACAAAGAGTATAGTAGTTTGTTATAGCAGCAGGACAAACATATATAGGTACTAAGCATAGGATGAAAAAGGCTGAGCACTTAATATTTCAACCAATTCAAATCTATTAAGGTTCAAACTATATTTATTAAAAATAGAAAGAGCATGTCAGCTGCCAAGCAACACTGGCACTGTTAGGGGGAAAGTCACACTTGTGGGAGAGAATGTTCCAACCCCTTCAAAAGACTGTTAGCACACCTTTGACATAGTTTTGCAATTTCACTAAACTCTTTGAAGAAACTTGCAAGGAATCAGCTAGGATTCCTGAACCACACTCACTCCTTCAGGCAATCCAAAGGAAACTGCTTTAACAATACTAAACTGAGCATGCCTCAGAGTGGTTCATGTCTGCCACCTCCTTTTCTGAATCTGGATTTCATCATATGGCTGTAGCCCTGGATAGTCTGGTCCTCAATATGTAGACTAGTCTGGCTTCAACATAGAGTCTCTATTCTTACTCCAGCCTCTCTGGTGATGGGATTATAGGATATGCAACCACATTTACTTCATAATTCAGTTTTGATCATGAGCACTAGACCTTGAATCAAACATGCTCAGAACATTAGCATCTGCCACGTTTTCCTTTTGAACATACATCCTTAAACTGAGCATACTCAGAATGTGTCTGCTCCGGTTCTTTCTTTTATGAGTAGTAGAGGAAACACAAAGGGGAGAATAGTGCTGACCAAGATGATCATTGTGCTCCCTGCCTCCTCCAGTAACCACAATCAGCTCTCCCCTTCTGGTTGTGCTCCCCTTCTGGTGTGTTTACCAAAGTGTAAAGCTATTGCATTTGGTTATAGGAGGAAGAGTGCATTTTTTTTTTTTTTAGCAAATACTTTATACAAAATATCAAAGTCTGTGCTTATCCCTGCCTTGCCCCATGTTATTTGTATCAATCCAAGGGATTTATTTTAAATACTGTCTAGGGAATTCCATTAGTGCTTATAATTTGGTATTATGAAATATTTATAAGGAAGAAATTAAGATTTTTGTTTGCAATTAATTTCTATATTTACATTTCAAAGCAATGATTTAGTTGCTATTATCTTGACATAACCATTTAAAAGTTTATCTTTGCCTAGCTTCTAAAAACAGTAAATAATTTCATGTATTTAGTAATACTATAACAACAGTGTCCTTACTTTATTTTATTTAAAATATAACTTATTCTATTTATTTTTTTGCTAAGTAACCTGGGAAACTGGGGCTCTGGTTTAGCAATAAAGAAGGTATGGTACATTGTTCAGTATGGTAGAGCTGGCTGTCAGAACCCAGCCAAGCTGACTGCTGAGACAGTGACTTTAACCTTCTTCCTCACTGCTACACACAAAGTAACTAAACCATACTCATACTTGTAGGCATAGCATGAAGTAAAGTAAAAAAGTTAGGTAGAAATTTAAAAAAGAGGGTTATCAATTTCCTTCTGTTTAATCTATGTATGCTTTCACCACCCACTCATCCATCCACCCATCCATCCATCCATCTGCTCATCCCTTGATTTTTTTTTTCAAGGGTAGGGGGGTCTGGTTTGAGGAAGAAAATTCCTGGTCATGTAGGCTGAGTTTAAAGTCATCAAAAGAGACTTTCTTTCCTTCTATAATTTCTCTTGCCTTTTCTTAGTGGAAAAGTTATGTCTAAATGATTTTATTATTTATGTTCTTTCTTCCTGTCATCAAGAATACAAGAGAAATCCCAGACCACCATATTGAACTCTGAGTGTTGACCATAGCCTTTTGAATTGCCCCAACAGGGGTAGTACAGGGCAATGAGGAGTCTGCTAAAGCAGAAGGTTTGTGAGTTCAAACCTTCCCACTTATGTAAAATTGAATCCTTTTACCCTAAGTTTTCTCATCTGGGAAATAAACAGGGCTTTGCTGGACTGCTCTGAGGAAGAGATAAAGTGTTCTCAGAGTACGTGAACAGTGTAGTTACTCCACAGTGTTAGGGACAAGCATTCCTCCCTTCTCTGAACCTTCTTCCAGAACCATATTGTTCTGTGCGCTAGACATAGAGCTGACACTTAATGGACTGGTGGATCTGAGCAGCCTTCTTAATCTAAACACTTGCATTTCTTTAATGTATACAACAAGGAACAAATATATTGGTTTTGATTATCGAGTAGTGTTTCTATCCATTTCTATTTTCTTTTTATCGTTTTGTTTCAACACTAGAAGAACCTATCTCTATGAGCTTGAAAACTAAATCACTATTCAGCTAAGAATAGGATGCTAATGAAGAGCTTGTAGGAGTGGAGGTGTGGCACAGTGGTAGAGCTCTGAATTTCATTTATAATTACTGGCAACACATGCAGTCTCATTGACACATGTGGTTTTTGGTTTTTGGTTTTGTTTTGCTTTATTTTTTTTCAGTTTTTGTTTCTTGTTGGTTTTCTTTTGATACAGGGTCTCACTCTGTAGCTTGGGTTATTCCCAAACTCATAGATGTTCTTGTCTCCCAAGTGCTTTGAGTACAGGATGAACCAGAAGGCTTAACTTATTTTTAGTGGTGACTTCTAGTGCTGTGCTAAAACTCTGGAACAAAGATAACTTAAAAAAGGAAGAGTTATGTGGGGCTTGTGGCTCCAGAGGGGTAGAATCTACAATGCTGGGGATAGCTGGTGACAGACAAGGAGCCTAAGCTAGAAGCTGAGAGCTCACAGCTAGAACCACAGAGCAGGGAGCAGAGAACACGCCTGAAATGGTGTCAGTCTTTTGAATCATCAAAGCCCACCTCCAGCAACATACTCTTCCAGCAAGTTCCCAGCTTCTAAGTCTTCCTGAACAGAGCTACCAAGCAATCAAATGACTAGCTCCTCATTCAAATGGCCTGCCAATGTTCTCTTTGTTTGTTTTGTCTTATTTTTTTTTGATACAGAGTCTCACTGTGTAGCTCTAGCTGGCCTAGAACTTGCTGTATAGACCAGCCTGTCCTCAAACTCACAGAGCTCTGCCTCACTTTGTCACTTGAGTGCTGGGATTAAAGGTATGTTCCGTTATTCTCAGCTTAGTGTGTGTGTGTGTGTGTGTGTGTGTGTGTGTGTGTGTGTGTGTGTGTGTGTGTGTAATTGAAACTGAATGTATGTATGTATATGCACCACATGCCTACAGAAGCCAGAGAAACTTTGGGTCCCTTTGAACTGGAGTTACAGGTGGTTGTGAATCTCCATGTGGTCCTGGGACCCAAACCCAGGTTTTCTGCAAGAGCAACACATGTTCTTAACCACAGATTTGGCTATCTAGCTCACTATTCTTTAGTTTAAATTTCTTCTGATCTCAGACAATTTCTTGAAACTCATAAATGAGCTGGACCTGGTGGTGAATGTATGTAATCCCATCTCCTTGGAGAGGAAGGCAGGAGTGTCAAGAGTTGGAGAACAGAGGGGCTACATCATAAGACCTTATCTATTTCAACAAAAGGAAACCAAAACAAGTGAACAAAACACACCAAAACTTATGAATGGCTTGTCGCTTCTTTTAGAACAGTCTAGTCAGTCTCCCCTTCCATCCTACCAGTGATTCAAACCTCCCCTGAAACTCCACATTCTCTCACATTGGTCTTTTCCCAGTGTTGTACAACGTGCCAGCAAGTTCCTGTCTGTGACATAGTCTGTGCCATGAGAACAACCTCTATTTCATCCTTTGTCTCTATTCAACTGCTCAGTCGTCCAATCTTTTCCTGCTGGTAAATTGCTTTGGGAAAAATTCTGTTTTCCTCATTGTCATCTATCCAGCTTGATCAGTGACCATGCCTTCAACACTTGATTACTGCTCAGTTGATTACTGTCATTTGTGACATTTTTCTCAAATTAAATCTTTGCTTGTGTAATTATTTGTTGAACATCTATTCCCCTGATAGATTATAAATCTTGTTCAGCATTGGCTCCATGGTTCTCAGTACATGCTTAGAATATGATTTGCTCCATACATGTGTGTGGAATAGATCCAGGCAGGTTTTGGCATTGATGAAACCGAGACCCAAGGAGGTTATGTAAAAGGTGTCTGCACTCATGGTGACAGCCAATGACAAGGCAGGCAAGCATAGTGAATGGTTTAGTAACTGAGACTCTACTTGTTCGAGGTTATGTACCTCTTTCCCTATAATAATACTCTTGACAGCCTTGCTACTGTACCTACAAATATGATGCTCACACATTGCCCTCCAAACAATGCTCCTGGCAACCTCAGACCCCCTCCTGCAGTGGGCTACACACGCACCTCATTCTGAGTAATGGGATAAGTTCCTCCTCCCTTTGATGACCATTAGACTTGGACAGGTTCTATTCAAAGGCATTTTAAGTCCATCCTGTTTGAAGAGTAACAGGGTCGATTTGGTTTGAGCTGGCAGTAAGGCAAAAACCAACCCAATTGAACTTGTAGGGGAAATCTTCTATTCCATATCCACAGTCTGTATTCAAGTCCAGGTATTTCTCGAACCTCTCTGGGTACAACACAGCACTGGGGTGTGAGGGAGAGAACTGCTGGTTCCTGATGACCTCAGTGAGAGTCATGGCAAGGGTAAGGCCTCCGACTTGTATTATCACACTTCGGCCCTGCACTCTACAGCATGCCTGGGAGCCCAGCTTATCTCCATGGTATGACTTAACACGAGCCCCCCCCACTCCATGCTGGGGCTGAATTTCTACTTCAGCATCTTTTATTTCAGGGTTTCACCTCCAGCAAGGTGTCTAGTTCTTAGTCAGTCCATCCAACTGTTTCTACTCTGTGTGTGTGTGTGTGTGTGTGTGTGTGTGTGTGTGTGTGTGTGTGTGTTGGGGAACACTCCCCTGGCAATTTCAACTGATCTTGGCTAGAGAACCTGCACGAAGTAGAACATCAGATTACCAGATCAAACTCTTACTTTCTGAGCAGAGGTACTGGAAATTCTGAGCACACACCTTTCCTGAACCGTGGTTAGCATCTACTCTGATAAAGCTGAATCAAACACAGAGTTTTAAGTATTTTGAATGTACTATCATAATCTAAATTGAGTCCCCCATTACCCTTAAGTTCCCATGTTGAAATCCTAAACTTAGGCCCCACAATGTGATTGTACAAGTAGTTCTCCCTATATGGGTTGCTCAGCCACAAAGTCCAGTAGGCAAATAGCAAAGAAAAACAAACAAATGAACAGACAAACAAACAAACAAAAGAAAAACCAATTAATGGTGTCTATAGTAACCACGTACAGATTTCCCCCCTCATTATTATTCTCTTTTTCTTTTCTTTTTCAGCCCTGGGGCTCAAGCCAGAGCCTGGGATTTCTGGGTAGCATGGTAAATTAGAAGCCCCATTGATGTGGACACAATAGTGAAAGAAAATAGGAAAATACACAGTGTTATCCATCCCAGGAGGAGACAACAGCTATAAACAAATTTCCTTAGTAAGCCAGGTAAAATGTCTGCTGGGAGGCAGGCAGGGGAACTAGGATGGGAGAAAACAGAGGTTGTAATCAGAGAAGGGGCCTGCGAGTGGAGAGGGAGGAATGGGTTGGAAAGCGGATAGTTGCAGACTTTCTTTCAGGGGCTAAAGTGGAATCTTGAGTGATGGCTCAGCAGTTAAGAACACTGTCTGCTCTTCCAAAGGACCTGGGTTCCATTTCCAGAACCCACACGGTGGCTCATGACTAGCTGTAACTTTATCCTAGGGACCTAATCTCTTCTTCTGGTTTCCATGAACACTATACACTTGTTGTGGTGTACAGACATACATGCAGGCAAAACACACACACATATTTTGTGTGTGTGTGTGTGTGTGTGTGTGTGTGTGTGTGTGTGTGTGTGTATGTAACATCAGAAGCTGAAGGGACTCAAATGCTCACCACTAATGGACTATGGCAGAATAAATCACAACTGGGAAGTCTAAGCAACTGGAACTGTCTGTGTAGTACTTTTCTTTATCTGAGTTTGTGTGTAAAGCCTGAGGTAATTTGCAGTGCCTGGTGTCCTGTATGTGGAGGATGCTCCACAGGAGGCTTGGAGTTATATAAGTGTTAAAGAGACCTATTCCTTACATTACCTGCTTTCTAGTCTGAGGATCTGGAGCGCCAGGGTTGAAGATACATGTTGACAGTGGCCTTGCGAGTGCATTGCACGTTGAGCTGAGGTGTTTATAAATGAACATTCATGATACAGTTGCCTATTTTAACATAAAGCAAAGTGAGCTAACTCAGATTAGAGAGTAATGATATGTAAATCATTAAAGTTTAGAAATGCTGATACGAAGGAATCAAATACGTCTGACTAGGTTTCAAAATCATGACACTAGTGACAACCCTAATAGTTTTAAAATTTCTGTTTTCTTGATGGTAAAATGGGAAAACCACTAGCAAATCTGCTCATTTCTGTCTCATTGTGAATTCACTGAGTCCCATTTGTTTTCCCTCCCAGTGGAAGATATGTATTGAGTATGTTCTTCATGTTAGTTATTAAAAAAAAGATGTTCAGTAGAGTTAAAATGAGATGTTTCTGAGGAGAGAGATTTACTTCTGCAATTTTTGTGCTGTGACCTGGTATTTCAGTTTTAACCCTTGATAATGACATTCATTTCAAAAGATCATGAGAGTAGATTTAAACTAAAGTAAGACATTTCTTTTCTCTAGCGAATACGAAAATCAAATGTGTGTTAGTAGATGAGGGTGTTACAGTAAGAAGGTGCTGGTTTTCAATTCACAAATTCACAACTAGAACACACAGAGAATCCACATTTAACCCTGTCTTATGTTCATGCAGGCCTGGGAATCTCATGCTACTCTGCTAAGTGAAAGTGGAGATGGGGAGAACTTTCCTGGAGGATCACAGACCAAACCTGCACAGCACAGTAGGAGAGAGTGTAAATGAGCTGCTGTGGTAGAGAAGGTCAGGCGAGGCCTCTGTGCTGACAGTGTAGGCAATGAGCTGTTTGAGACCAGGGGGTTTGGGTCAGGGAGGGGAGGAGGAAGGACACTGCCCAGAGTCCTCTGTGCGATGAAATAATGGCTGTGGGTAAAGGGGACATATTGGTGAGCCAAAGACACCTGAAAAACACCTCAAAAAGGAATTTGTTAGAAATGGTTTCCTCTGTATTTTATTGTTTTAAAGCAACCTGTCTTAATCTGTTTGTGTCCTGATAATAAAATGCATAAAGCTAGGTAATCCACCAGGAATGGACATCTATTCCTCTGATTCTGGAAGCTGTGAAGTCCAGTGTCATGGTAGAGTCAGGAGTCAGCACCTGCGGTTTCTGGTGAAGCCTTGGTACATCTATAGGACAGAAGCATCAAGGACAGAGAAAACACTGTGTCCTCCTGTGATGGAAGAGAGAAACACATGAAAGGGCCCGCTTTCTCCTCCCGCTGTTCTCAAAGGTCGCCAATCCTTTCATGTGGGCTCTGCTTGCATGATTTAATCGCCTCTTAAAGGGCCCCTTTCTTAACGCATTCACATGAATTTAGGTCCCAGTGTATTAGTTATGGAGTGACATACATATTCAGGCCATGGCCAGCATGTGGAAGCTTTGCTTCTCAGCCTGCCGCCAAGGAATATATATTTCGGTGTTTCCTACTAATATATGAAGAGTATGGGGTATACTTGTGGGGGCTTTGGTCGGCTTGATGTTTGAGCCTAACCTGATGGGAAACTTTGTAGGACAATTCATCAGTGATGCTGTGAAGGCAAAGTTTTCAAATCCTCACGATTTTTCAATTAATTGGCGTGTAACCCTTTATGCTAACAGGGCAGCCACAGTGGGCCCTTTGTCTTCTGCCTAAGCAACTCTTCCTGTAGATGTGTGTTTGTCCTGCTGGGCCACCTTTTCAGTGTGGCTGTGGCTAGCTCATTTGCTCTTCTACTTTAAGTCATAGTAATTGTAACAACTAATACTGCCTATTCTCTGCCACCCCACTACTATGTGATGTTCAGAAGCTGTACATGTAATATGTCAAGCTCATGAGAGAAATGCAACGGAAAGCCTTGAAAAGTTAAATGATTCAGTAAAGGTCATTCTGCTAAAAGTGGTGGGACTGGGATTGGGTTCAAGGTTTCTGGTTTTGTCCTTTTATCTTGCACTGTTGTCTCCCAGGAGACCGTACTGAAGCTGGAAGAGGGGAGGCGGGGATCCTGGGATTGTGCATCCTTCTCTCATGCTCTCAGAAACAGAGAGCACGCCCTGAATGTCATCCCTGATAAGTTGTCACTTTGCTTTTTCTCAGATACCATGAGTGACCTTCAACGTGGTGACACATGAGGCAGCTCAGACCATGTTGCCACAGCTCTCATGATCACCCCATTTTCCCACATTTTCAGTGGAAATGATTTCTCTCTCAACTTGGCCTCATTATGTTGTTTGGATCTTGACCAAAAAAGGGCTTTTCTTCTTTCCGATGGATGGACGGGTCTGTACATTGGGCGACTCAAGTACACTTGAAACAGTTTCCTGCCGTACCCCTAACTTCTTTTCATACTTAGAGCAGAGCCAAGCTCCATTCTGCCCGTGACAGTCCTTTGCATTCATTCCTTCGAGCAG
This sequence comes from Phodopus roborovskii, assembly GCF_943737965.1. Classification (NCBI taxonomy): domain Eukaryota; kingdom Metazoa; phylum Chordata; class Mammalia; order Rodentia; family Cricetidae; genus Phodopus; species Phodopus roborovskii. The sequence goes on along the minus strand of NW_026125299.1, from coordinate 43,061 downwards.
GCTCATTACCTGTGCCTATTAGCTCAGAATGGCATGCCTGTGGAAATGAAAGCCGAGCTTTGTTTTAGAGTTTATTTCATGGACTGAGTAAACACAATTCTGAGCAGCAGCCTTTGTTTTTCTATTTGACCTCAGTTATTCAGGACACTGGCTTTATGCATGGCCCTCTTGAGACCTTGGTGTTTAACTATTAAAGCCAACAATTTATATATTTATAACTTAAACTCAAGAGAACATATAATTAAAAAAATACTTTTGTCAAGATGGAGGGCAAAAATTTTGAGAAAAATTATGAGGTAATTGTGATGGGTAGTGTAGTCAACTTGACAGAACCTAGAATCACCCAGGAGACAGGCCTCTGGTCATGCCTGTTGGAAATGCCCTTGATTGTGCTATAACTGATGTAGGAAGACTCATTCTAATTGTGTGAAGGAATCCTAGACTACATAAAATGAAAACAACAATCTAAGTACTAACATGCATTCATTGTTCACTTCTCCTGACTGTTGAAACAATGTGGTCAGCTGCTTCTAGTTCCCATTGCCTCAATGTCCTCATCATGATAGGCTGTACCCTGAGTTGCTGAAATTAATCCTTCTCCCATCAAGTTGCTTCTGTCAGGGTATTTAATGATAGCAACTGAAAACAGACATTAGTTTTAACTGCCATCAGGGAACCCTGGTGTGAGTCCAGAGGAAGATAGAATTATGAGAGACTACCAAGGTCAACTTTGGGTATATTTTACCGTGTTTTAGGAGCATGTGGTGATTTGAATGAAAATATCTCCCATAGGCTCCTCATGTATTTGAATGCTTGGTTCCCAGCTGATAGAACTGTTTGGGAAGGATTAGGAGGTGTGGTCTTGTTGGAGGAGGTGTGTCACTGGGGGGTGAGTTTGGAGATTTCAAAAGCTCACATCATTTCAAATTAGTTCTCTCTCTCTCCCCCCTCTGCATCCTTATTTGTGGAGAAGGATATAAACGCTCTTGTATCCTTGCCTATATATAACCTATTTATAACCATGTCTCCATACCATGCCTACTTGGATGCTGCCATGCTTCCTGCCATGATGATCAAGGACTCACTTTCTAAAAATGTAGCAAGCCCATAAAAATAAAAAAAAAAAGACAACTTTTTTTTTTTTTTTTTTTTATTATAAGTTACCTTGGTCAGAATGTCTCTTCCCAGCATTAGAAAAGTAACTGAGGCAGAGGGGGTAAAGATTATTGACTGCATGATAAAAATTATAACTGCATTATCTTATAAGCACTAGGCAAGACTTCTACCATTGAGTACATGCTCAGCCCTCTCTTTTCTTTGTATTTTTTATAGACCCAATTAGTTTCATTTCTGTTACTGTGATAAAAACAACCAGACAAAAGCATTTTTAATGGAGAAAGAGTTTATTTGACCACAATTCCAGGTTATTAGTCACCATTTTGGGGAAGTCTAGGCAGGCACTTGAGGCAGCTAGTCACACCCACAGCACAGAGAAAGTGTATGACTACATTCTGCTCAGTTCTCTTCTCTTACCCAAATCTGGACCCAAACACAGGCCAGGGTTGTACCCATTTTTAGGATGGGTCTTCTATTAGCGTAATAGACAATCCCTACAGACATGTCTACAGGCCAACCTGATCTAGACAATGCCACTCTAACTTCTCCTTCCAGGTGGTTCTAAACTGTGTTAAATTGCTAATTAAAATTAACCATTGTAGGTAAGATAGAATCTTACTAAGTTGCTCAAAAGGACCTTGAACTCAAGATGTAGTCTATGCAGTCTTTAACTTGAGACTCTCCTCTTTCTGTCTTCCAAAGCCATCAGGCTTGACAGAAAATATCATGTTGTTGAATTAAGCACAATAGTCGTGGCATCTGTGAACTTGAGAGTCAATATTTGAATTTATTGCTAGAAATTTCCAGGAGGCCCAAGAATGTTTCTGTTTTAATAAAATTCTTGAAATTTTGTGAAGAACACTCTATCTTGTTGCAATACTCTTTGGGAGAGTGCTCCTCCTGTCCCTCTGCTGGGCTCCACTGCTGTGACTGGGAAGGTGACTTGGCCTAACTTATAGGACACTAATAGATCATACCATTGTATAAAAAATTCTTCTTCTTTGGGGGTCTCAGTTTCCTTATGTGAGATGTGAAAAAAGCAAGCAAGCAAGCAAACAAACAAACCTGAAAAGTTCTTCCTTCATCTAAAAAAAAAAACACTGTATACTTGAAACTACAATATCATGGTATACTTTCTCCCTTACCTTTCCTCCTTCCAAACAGTTCCACCCTTGACATCTGTGTTTCCAGGGCTGTGCTCTTTCTCCCTCTCTCTGCATTCCTTATTTGTCTATAGTTTTTGGTCTAGGGTTGAGCTCTCCTGAGTCCCCCTCCCCCTTCATTAGCATATCTGTTGGTGTTGTCTTTGTTCAAGTTTATGCCTTCTTATTTTGGTGTGGTAGTTTCCTGGCATGTAGTGGCTCTATATTGACATAAATGACATGTTCTCTCTTGACAGCCATGGTACTTCCATTCTGTATTCCCTTGAGCAATATTATACATGCATATCTTTGCCATTCCAGAGGGTGAGAAATGTATATTTAGGGCTTCAATGTATGTCTGACTTGGACCAGTGAATGGGTCATTAGTAAAAGTTTAATCTGTGCTTAGGTACTGGCCCAAGAAGAGGATCAGAACCAGACCTATATACAACTCAAAATTATGAACCTATCCAACATAAGTTAAACATCCAGTAAGTACATTAAAAAAAATGCGTTATGGTTTTGATGTTGAAAATGTGTAGTTGTTTTTCAACTACATGTCAAATTTATAACCTGACCTAAATTTTTGTTTTCAGTGGACTTGATGCACACTTTCACTTTCAATTTTGTTAAATATTTATGTGCTCTATTTACATTTTATTCATATTTTATTTGTATGCATTACAATCAAGACCTCAATGTCCCTGTTCTCTTTTTTGAAGCAGAGTCTTGCCATGTGGCCTAGACTGGCTCTGAACTCAGAATCCTTCCATATTCTTCAGAATGCTGGGATAAAATGCACATACCCCTATACCCTGGATAAAGCCTTAACCATTTGTACCCATTGGTTTGGTTCAGAATTTTGTTTTGGAGGGATGTCAGTCATGGAAATAAAGTGGGTTTAATATGCAAATTGTTTCACTTATGGGTGTAAGTCCATATTTCAAAGGTTGAAATAACCGTTATGACCCCAAATGCAGCAATTTGTGTTTTCATGCATGGTAGGAGGTAAAGTTACTGAATTTCAGACTCCTTGCTCCTTGACTGTTGCTTCTAAAACCTCAAACTTCATGTGTAAGTATTTATTTCCCTGCTTTCCAGAAATGGGGAGGCAGTGTCTTACAAGGAGTGTTCTCAGCAATCTTTGGGGACTTAACATGAAAGAACATTTTCCCCCATGCTGTGCTCCCACATTAATTTGGTTTCCTAAGGGTCATAAATTGCTATTTTGCAGTTACTTAAGGTACTGTATTTGCCTCCCAAAATTAGGTTTTCCTCTGTTCTTTCATTATAGGATCAAACAAGCCCCTACTTGTATCTTTCAAACTTTGAAAGCTGTAAGATGCAGCTCATTAGCTTTGGTCTAATGACTACTAGCTATTTTGTAATTTGATGGGCTTACATTCTGTATTCAAGACGTTATTGGGCTTGCTTAGTGAATATTAACAAAATTGAAGACATTCGTAGATAATTGGAATAAAGAAAAACATAATGTCTTTTCACATTGTTCTTTCAGAAGAATCAGCTTCATGGCAACCCCTCATCTTGTCTATAACCTTCCATCTTAGCATTCTACAAGTTTTCTAAGCTCAAACTCGGAGCTTTCAGCAAACTCAGTTATTAGTGGGAAAAGTGACAATGATTTGGGATAGACAGGACTTTATGTTGAAACTAATCAGGGAAAATGCTTCTCAATCAATCATAGCATTGAAGTTGTACTTTCTGTCATAATAAGAAAGTAACCTCCTTTAGGCGACACAAGAACACTGGTCCAAATCATTTTAGAATCCATACATATTGAATCAGACAGATTCAACATTGCCCATTATGGAATAACATGGGAAATGTGTACAATGAAAATAGGAAACTTAGTCTATTGGAAATGGGGTCACAAAATACAGTCTTCAAAATTTTTATAATTAATTAAACATATTACATTCTTTTCTTCAATAATCTTTCAAATGTAGTCACCATTATGTTTCTATCAAGCATCATATTCTTTAGCTATACCATGAAACTAATTGTCATGTGCATGTATGTTTTTTTTTACTTTAGAGAAGAAATTTTTATGGAACAAAGCTTTGGATGTTTAAGTGTTTAGCAATTCCACACAGTGTTTACAACACAATCATGAGGAATTCTGGCTCAAAGACCTAATAATAATTGCCACCTTGAAAACTCAGAGATTCAGAAGCTTGCCTCAGCTAAATCTCTCTCTACTTTTTGACTGCTCTTCTAAGATCCTTAAAACTGCTTATAACGAACGGCCTGCATTGTGACTTGCTCTTGATGTGACGCAATCTGTATGTCTTGCATATTGTGCTATGTGGCTTTTAGTGGTTTCAAATGTGTTGATGTCTTACTAACTTGAAACAATGTTAGCTGTGTCCATTTACTCTTTGAATGGATGCTACCTGGTAATAAAGGAAGCAAAGCAATGGGCATTTTTCTTGTTTGCTTTTCTTCCTTCCTTCTTTCCTTCCTTCCTACCTTCCTTCCTTCCTTCCTCTCCCTCCCTCTTTCTTTTCTTTCTTTCTTTCTTCCTTTCTTTCTTTCTTTCTTCCTTCCTTCCTTCCTTCCTTCCTTCCTTTCTTTCTTCTTTCTCTTTCTTTCTTTATTGTTTCTATTTTTTGTGTGTGTGTGGGAGACATGGGGGCTAGGGATTTACCAGTAATTTAAGTTCCTGGTCTCTTATAACAGGGTCTGAGCACTTGCTTTCTCATTAGAATAGGAAAATTAGACATCAGACAGATCAGAGGGACACTTTTCTTAACTCTGCATTGTGATCTTTTGGCTTAACATCAGCATGCAGTCATAACCACAGCAAGATTCTCTTGTCTTTTCATTCAACTTGTCCTGATCCAGGAAGCTCTGGGTATACCTTACATTCTTTCCCTGGTCCTCATCCATGCTTTAAGAAGCAGCCCCTTAAATGCAAACAATTTCACCTATAAAAATTTTCCCTAAACTATATGAACAAAAATAATGGGAAATACTTTCTAATCTTTTGACTCTCATTTCTTGCTTAAGTGGGGGAACTGAATTCACTCTAAATAGTGTATAAAATCAATTGCAGTTGGAAGAAAGTGTCCAAGTTTGTGGATTCCCAGGAGTGGGAGTGAGGTACATTTTGTCTTCTAGCCACAGCCATGATTTTCCACAGATATATTTAGGAAGAGCCTGTGAACTAGTTTTGTTTTCACTACCCATCACAGCCTTGGTGTGGGAACCAAGGACACTGAATTGATTGGATATGGATTTCCCCTTTCAGAAACTCAACTAGTAACTCAGGGACAATGTGAAGACAATTTGTCCTTATTTAAAACATTCTTCATGCAGGCATTGTCTTTAACTTAATTTAATTTTTATTTTGTTACAGGTTTAACTGGTTAAGATGATGCTGTGTTTCCTTTAGTGTGGTCAGTGAGACACACAGGAGGGAATGGCATGCGGAGAGAGGAGACAGGCAGTGGGCTGATGAAGATGTCAGATAAGGAACAATGGTTATTGGCAGTGGGAGGCCTGGGGAGGATTTACCCAGAATCTCCCTGGATGAGGTGCTGCTAACATTTTTGAAAAGTAGAACTGTGAGAAAATAAATTAATTGTTCTTTTAAGTCACACAGATTATGCTATTTTGTTAAGGAAGTCCCAGAAAAGTAATATACTGATTACTTGGTATAAGGAAGCAGTCTAGCAATTGAGTTCCATAGAATTATTTAACTTGATTTATAAGTGGTAATAGTTGACCTTTATTGGAGCCCTGTGAGGCAGGCACATAACACATGGCATCTGGTTAACCCTTAGAACACTCCCAGGAGGTGCTAGTAGATCATTATAGGTGATGATGCAGAATGGTTCAAGTTCCTTGGTACAGTTAAGACCCACCTCTGTTTATTCAGATAGGAACTGCTAAACTGTCAAGCCTACCAAGATTAAGAAGTGACATCATTGTGTGTGTGTGTGTGTGTGTGTGTGTGTGTGTGTGTGAGTAGTCCTGAAAAGGTCAGCGATGCTCTCCATGACAATGTGTGTAATTTCTATATAAAGTGCTTAACAATGCCTTTCTCATCCTAACAGTAGAACAACACAGAGTTTTAGATGCCATTTTAGATTTACCAGCTCCAAGATCTCCTTATAAATCACTTATCCTGTCAGATCCATCTCTTAATCTATAAAGCGAGGCTTGACTGCCCAGCTCTCAGCATTATTATGGCCACTGATTGAAAGTATCTGTGAGAAATCACCTGGGTGGAGTTCACTGATCAACACAAGGGTGATGCACATTTGTCTAGAAATTCATTTGGTTCTTTCCAGAGTTTCCATTTATTGAAGATATATTTTAAGTAAGACTGAATGGTTTTAAGAACTTCATTGGTATTTTTTAATGGTTCTTTGGTTCTTTTTTCTTTCTTTCTCTCCCCCTTCTCCTTTAGTGTGTGTGTGTGTGTGTGTGTGTGTGTGTGTGTGTGTGTGCATGTGTTTGTGTGTGCGTGCGTGTGTGGTTGCATACATGCCATGGTGCTTGCCCACCGCAGTTGCTTCTCTTCTTCTATCATGTAGGTTCCAGGGGCTGAATTTGGATCATCATACTTGGCAGCAAGTGGCATTTGCCATCTCACCAGCCTTCCCCTTTTGTCTTTCATTTTTATTAATTTGATTCTTCTCCCTTTTGATTAGTTTGGTTAAGGGTTTGTCTATCTTATCTTTTCAAGGAACCAACTCTTTGTTTTGTTGATTCTTCATATTAGTAACTTTTCCTTTCCATTTCATTAATTTCTGCCTCCACCCTAATGATTTCTTTCCACGTACTGATTGGGGTTTGGCTTATTCTTTTTTTTTCCTAAAGCTTTAAGGTACATCATTAAGTTATCTATTTGAGACTTTGCTGGTTCTCACTGTAGACACGTAGAGTTATAGACTTCTTTCCAAGGACTGCTTTCATCATACCTCATAGATTTTTGCCTGTTGTGCTTTTGTTCCATTGTAGGAATGTTTTAACTCCTTTCTTGATATCGTTGAGAACTCCATTTTGTGTGTCATTTTGTCTTCATGAGCTTATGTCTGCTTTAGTGTTTCTTTTGCTGCTGATTTGTAGTCCTATTCCATTTTTATCAGAAAAAAATACATTAAATTATTCCACTGTCCTGTATTTGTTAAGACTTTTTGCCCTAATACAAGATTTATTGTAAGGTGAGTTTTCTGGCCCTGCAGGCCCCGCCACTGCTTCTGCCCCAAATGAACGTGCACACGCTATATTAATTATGAAACTGTTGGCCAGGGACTAGCATTCCTTATTGGCTAGCTCTGTCTTAAATATTAACTCATTTCTATCAATCTGAGTATTTCCTCATGGTCTTCTTTTATCGGAGAAAATACTCAGATATTTACTGAATAAGAAATAAAGCATCTTGTGGGAAAGAAATGAGGAATTTTACAGAAATCTTTAACAGAGTTTTACCTGGAAAGAAGTCTTTTTACAACCTCAACTGACACAGAACAGCAAGCATAACAACAAATAGACATTATTAAGCTACAGGCACAAGTTGTTTCCAACATTTTAAAAGGCATTTTTGTTGTAAAAGATTGCTTTTGACAGCTTTTGGCCAATGATTCCCACAATGCACACATTCGTTACTCTGGCGCAGGGGTTTAAAGGAGGATATAATTTAAACCTAAAGTTATAAGTTAGTTTAGGTTATAAAAACTGATCACATGGGGAAATCCAAGGCATATTAAGGTTGTCACATTGTTATCTTAAAAGTAGATTAAAATTAAACAGGCCAAATCACAGTAATATAGCAGCTTAAATAATACTCTCAAATGATCTCAAGGAGTATTATTAACTGTGCCATGAGGCTCCGGAAAGCTTGATCTTTTGAGGGTCAAGAGATATTTTTAAAAAATTGTATCATTGCAAACTGGAAAAGTCAACCCCAATTGAAGAATTGCCTCCATTAGATTGGCCTGTACGCATGTCTGTGGGGGCATATTCTTAACTGTTAATTTATATAGGAGAGCCAAGCTCACTTTCAACAGTGACACACCTCCTTCAAACAAGGCCACACCTCCTAATCCTTCCACCAACATTTCCAACAACTGTGAACCAAAATTCAGATTTATGGTGCTATGGTGGTCGTTCTCACCAAAGCACCACACAGATGTATCTTGAAATTCCCACTGGTATCTTCTTATATTACCCTTGTCTGTGTTTGGCAGTTTTAAATTTTTACCTAGTCTTGAAGCTCAGTCTGTTTTTGCTTTGGTATGTTTCATTACTGAAACTTTCTGAAGAGTTTTTTTTTTTTTTTTAAATTTGAATCTACTGCATTATTTTATTTTTATTATTTCAGATTGGTTTTTTTGATCTTTGTTGAACTATTTTATATCATTTGTCACCTTCCTTATTTTGTCCAACTGTTTGCTTGTAGTTAAGAATACATATAATCATTGTTTTGAATTTCATGTTTGGGATTTTAGCTAACTTATTACTGCATTAATATATTTTTTAGAGGAGCTATGCTGTGTTGCCGGTTTTCTGCCTGTCTTATATATTTTCTATCATCACTTGAACTATTTGAAATGCTGGAGATGGACTTGGATATAGAGTATATAATTCAGAAAGAAGGTCCTCAGTCTAAGGTCTAGGGATGCCTAGTATAACCTCTATTTTATTTCTTGAGTCAGGTGTTAACTGGAAGAAGAACCACTGCTATTTGATGTTACCACAATAAAATATCATACTAGGCAATTAGTAACAGGACCCTCTTTGATGATAGTCAGTGTTGAAGCATAAAACTCAGGATAGTATGGGGCACACTCAGATTCTCGTTAAGATTAGAAGTGGGAGGGAACTCTGATGAGTAGGATAAGGATTAAATAGAAGATGGAGTTTGGAAAAGTAATCTAGGTGGGTAAAGCAGCTGAGTGAGAAAAGATGATGCTGTTATCGTCTGAAGATGCTTAGAGAGTGTACATCTGTGGAAGGCCGTAGTTCAAAAGTGAAAGGAGGAGGGGCGAAGAATGAGAGGAAGGCGATAAAACATCCATAAGAGAGGGAGTGTTGGAGACACACAGTGAAGAGTGCCTTACAGTAAACTAACTGTCCTAGTAAACAGCAGTCCTAGAATCTACGAGCAATTACGAAAGCAGAACTACTACCAGACACGTTTAAGATTATGAATTAAATAGTAGAAAATAAGAAATAAAGAGAATGCCTGTGGGTTGAATTGGTGACACCACTGTGCCGAGTTGAAGATGAAATTCCCACCCCTCTGGCTCCAAAGTCTCCATTTGGCACTCTGTCTGAGTCATTTTAAATAAGTAGTTTTCATGGTGGGTGACTTGTTCCCTAGGGAGAAATTGCCAATATCTGGAAGAATTTTTTTCTTTCTTTCTGAAACTCCAGGGTAAGTGGGATGGTAATGCTGACAACCTTGAATAGAAACCAGCGTGGTGCTAAACTTAGCCCATGACAGCCCATTCAAGCAAAGGTCAGTTTTGTGGTTGAGAAACCATTCTTTACCAACATTAATTAATTACCCTATTGGTGACACTATATGAACAAGTCATATTTTTTTTTTTTGCCTGACTCATTTCAATTTTTGTTTCCTAGATGTTATGGATTATATTAGGTACTTCCCTACCTCCATCCATGAAATCAATAAGTTAAAGCCCTCATGCTAGTATATTGGCACATCATTGTCTTTAGAGATAGGCCATTTAAAGAGGTAATTAAATTAAGAAACAGGCTAGTGACCTAATATGCCTGATTTCTTTTGAAGAAGAAATCAGGGGCACATAGTACTAAGGATACACATGAAGATAAAAACCAGTCATTATAATTTGAGTGTTTCTCTCATACATGGGTTAAAACCTAATTCTCATTGCAACCATGTTAACTCATAAGTGTTCTGCCTTTGTGGGTAGATAGATGAGTGGGTTAGGTATCACAGAAGTGGGTCTTGGTGAAAATGGGTTTATTCTCCTTCTTTGTCACATGCCTATGCTCTTTGTCTTTCCATCTTCCACTGAAGGATGCATTCAGAAGGACTTGACGAATGCTGAATAGGGTCCAACAGCATGGTTGGAACTTCCTAGCCTTTGGCACTGTGCAGTGATAAATTCGTGTTTATATATAACTCACTCAGCATATTTTGTTACTACAGTATGGAATGGACCCAACAGCATCTCAGGACATGAAGGAAAGGCAGGCCTTAGAAGAAATTAAACCAAACCTTTATCCCAGTCCTCTGGTATCTCAAACTGGGAGGCCAGAAGTAACCTCGGGGAACACGTATACCTGGAGGCCAGAGGAGACCATCTGGTAGCCTGCTCTAATATTCTCCACCTCATTCCCTTGAGGCAGGCCTTTCACAGACACCCCTGTCCCTGCCTCCCTCCTCCATACCTGCAAAATGTGGAGATTTTAGATATGTGTGCAGCCTGACCTGGCTTTTTATCTAGGTGCTGGGGATTTTGACAGGTCTACTTTCTTATGCAACAGTGCTCTTATGTGCTGGGCTAACTCACTAGACCTGCAGCCATTTGAGGATAGCCACTGTGGCCCTTGTGTGGCCTCTATACTACTCAACCACTCATTTATTTTAAGAGCACTTCCTTTAGGAGACAATGTTGATATGGAAAATCACAGCACCAGGCCATTGTTTTATTGTCTGTAAAGTAACAAATAGCTTTCTCTTTCTCTTTTTAAATTTAGAACTTTAATTTGAAAATAAAACATGGTTGTTATATGGTCAAAATGGCAAAACTTAACAAATGGTTATTATAAAAATCTGTAAAACTAAGGAAAATGTTAAAAAGTAGAGAATAAAATCACCCATAATTAAATTTTTCACGGCAAAAATTTCTCTTTTACTTTTTCTTTTTGGATTTAACACATTTTTTTTTTAAAGTATAGAGTGATTCAATGCAAGTATTTATTTCTGTATAGGGTATGTTTGGGAGTGCTGTTTTAAATACTTATTTAAATCTATTTTTATTTAATGTGTATAGGTATCTTGTCTATATGTATGTCTGTGACTCATGTGGTTGTCTAATGCCCTCAAAAGCCAGAAAGGCATGATATCCCTGGAACTGGAGTTACAGGTGGTTGTGAGTTGCCATGTGAGTACTGGGAACCAAACTCTGACCTTTTGGAAGAGCAGCCAGTGCTCTTAATCCCCGAGCCATCTCTCTAGCTCAGGATGCTGTTTATATTGTTCCATTTCCTTCCTGACTGAGATTTCTGGGGAAGGTGGAGCATATCTGCTTCTAGAATAAGCAATCATCTTTGGGGTGGCAGATTCTAAAAAAGACAGATTCTTCCTGAAGTCATGTATGCACTTTGCTGGATCTCTGAAGTCCAGACGTGAAATTATTACTGCTAGTTCTTTCTACTACAAGATCTGAATTCTACAATTTTTTCTGTCCTATATTTCAGGGAATCACTTTGTATACACCAGTTAGTGTGACAGGGGACAGTACCGTTTTATTTTTTAACCCAATGACAGAAATGGAGAAAGAATTAACACTTCTGTTATCAAACTTACCAGGTGGGGGAGAATGCTTTTCCAAAGACATCACAATGTTCATCACTGAAGGGAGTCAGGACAGGGACTCAAACAGAGTAGGAACCTGGAGGCAGGAGCTGACACAGAGGCCATGGAAACATGCTGCTTACTGGCCTGCTCAGTTTGTTGTTCTCACAGCACCCAGGACCACCCAGTCAAAGGATGACTCTACCCCACCCAAAATGGGCTGCGCCCTCCCCCACCAATTACTACTTAAGAAAATTCCCTACAGGCTGCCCCTGCTGATCCACAGTCTGGAGTAAGACTCTTGACTTCCTCTGCTTCTGCTTGGAGAGCAGCTCCTGCTGTAAATCCACTTGGAAGATGTAGAACACTGTCGATAGTGGCTAGCCCACTGCAAGGCCTTAGTGAGCGCTGCTTGTCATTGCTGCTACCCTTTAACAAGTTTTATGGACAGTTAAAAGTCTGATGCATCATATCCTCTCAGTACATTGTTCTTATTATTCCCCTGGATTTGTCTTGGTCTTTTCTCCAAATGTTTTGATAGATGAACTTAATGGGGTGGATAAATATGGCCATGCTATAAAATAAACACCCGCAACCTTTGAAGTTAATTAAAGGCACACACACACACACACACACACACACACACACACAGAGAGAGAGAGAGAGAGAGACAGACAGAGACAGAGACAGACAGAGACAGAGACAGAGACAAAGAGACAGAGAGGTTGTCACCTACAACTATCCACAGGATCAAATGGATTTCCACATTTACCACATCTTCTTCTAACCCCGGAGTGTTCAAAAATATGTGACAATAGTAGAAACTATCGTATTTAGGCAATGATGGCTTTTTGGGGAAAAGTTCAGGGTGCCTTTCAAAGCCTCAGATGCCCTGAAATTCAATGTGTAGCTCAGGCTGTTCTGGGAACATACTGTACTCCTCCCTCAGCCCCCCCCCGCCCCCAAGCAGTGAGATTATAGACCTGCGCCATCAAGCCTGGCTTTGGAATATATTTGATAATGTATTGCTATTTAACAAAAGAATAAACTGTGGTAGATCTTCATAGTGAATGTCACACACATATCTATACTGTGCCTCATGTAAGATACACTAAGGGATTGTTGTCAGAGGCAGCCAATCAGATCTGAGCGTGCTTAGCTTACATAGTTCACAGTTGTTCTTTCTTCTTGAGCATTGTCAAAAAGGATTTCTTTGTTTCAGAAATAGAATTTGTAATAGATTGCACAAGTGCTGGGCTGAAGTTCCTTTTTTATTTAAAATAACCTTTATTCAGTTTCTGCCATGTGCCAGCTGCTTTCACAAGTGTCATTCTTCTATGGGGGTAGGGGAAATTAGGTATGCAAATTAAAGCTGCAAAAAGAGAGAGGGGGAAATATTTAGGTCTCTAGCAGAGGTCATGTTACTCTCATGTTATTTCAAATAAGCCCACTTACAATACATTAAATTTATCATTTATTTTCAGATTAGGCTTTAAAAAAAGTAGTTCTTTAGGGTAGTATGCATCTGGATTTGGATAGTTTAGTAGTCACCTTTCAATGCTGTGCTAAAATACCATGACCAAGGCAATTGATGGAAGAAAGAGTTGTTTTGGGCTTGAAGGTGAGAGGTCATGGTGGCAGAGCAAGGGTATAGCAACAGGAACAGGAAGCTAGAACCTCACATCTTGAACTGCAAGCTTGAAGCAGACAGTGTGAACTCTAAACTCTCAAAGAACTGGTCCCAGTGACACACTTTCTTCACAAGACCACACCCCAAACAGCACCATCACCTGGGGACCAAATGTTCAGAATGCCCAAGACTATGGGGGGGTATTTATTATTGAGACCACCACAGATATGTTGTATGGACAGATTTAAGGCCTGGCTTCTACCACTTATGAACCAAGCCTTATTTCACTATTAATGTCTGGAATAATAATACTTGCTTTCAGAGTTGTTGTCAGGATTATGACACATAATGCACATAATAAACAACTGGTGAAGTGATAACCAAGCATTAATAACAATCAAAGACTCAAAATATCATTACTCGAACAAGTTATTCTCATCAAACACTTTTCATACACCTCTGACCTTCCTGACTCAGGAGTCCTCACTGACATTAAGCCCCTCAGTTTTGGAGGGATCTTTGAATAAGAAGGGTATAATTGTGCATATAGGTAAACTACTAATAACATAGAACTGTATTTGCTAATGAAACGGTAAAACAAAGTAAAAAGAAAGCATAGGGTATTATAAAGACTTGTTCTAAGTCTATGTTGCCACAGCATCCTCATGGCTTAAATTATTTCCTTCTTCATAGAAGAAAGTCCACAGACACACAGATGCCTTCCAGGTATATTATCGTTTCCAATTTTTCCAAATATTAAAAATGTCCTAATTATATTTGTGGGAAAAAACAATACACAGTAGTTTAAAAATAACATCCACAGCATTCTTTACGTTATATCATTTCCCAGATGTTGCCAAATCAATTGTCAGTCAAGCTGTGTTCTTTCCTGCAAGACCCAGGGACAATCCACCCTGAAGTTCTTCTAGATGAACTGTTGACCAGGGATCACAGTAATGTCATCAAGGTCATGGTCAGCTCTTCTCTATGTACTCCCCCTTCCATCAACTCAAGTCCATAAGAGAATGGTCTGTTTCTAATGTAAATTTCTTACTTTTCCTAGTTAGGATTTAACTGGACAAGCGTGCACCCCAGCCCCTACATTCCACCTTAAAAAAAGTATTTTATTTTTTGTTTATGATTGTTTTGTCTTGAATGCAGGTATGTTCACCACATGTGTGCCTGTGGCTAGAAGAAGGTGTTCGATCCCCTGTATCCAGTGTTAAAGACAATGGAGAGCCGCCATGTTGACACTGAGAACTGAACCTAGGTCCTTTTCAAAAGCAGCAAGTGCTCTTAACCCCTGACTCATTTCCCCCAGTCCTCATTTTTGTGTGTTTTGGTTTTTGTTTGTTTTTTAGTTGAGACTGAGTCTCACTGTGTAGACTTGGTTTATCTGGAACGCTTTGTTAAGATCAAGATGGTCTTAGACTTAGAGACATCCAACTACCTTTGTCTTTGGAGTGCTGGGATTAAAGTCATTCACCACCACACTTGGCCTAAACTCCCTTCTTTTATTAAATTCAAAAGTCAACTGATGAGTAACATTAATCACATCCATAAAAATCTGTTTTTCTGTGTAATATAACTGTGTTGGTTACCTTTACACCTGACCAAAACAAGGAAGGGCAGTTTATTTTCATGTATCTTGAGGGTACTGTCCATCATGACAGGAAAAGCATGGTGGTAGAGCATGAGGTAGCTAGTCACATTGTGTCTGGAGTCAGAAATCAGAGAGATGAACAGGGGCACTCAGCTTGCTTTTTCCTTTTTGTTCAGTCCAGGATCTGAGCCCATGAAATGTTACCTCCCACATTTAAGATGTTTCTTCCCTGATGGGAGATATCATTATGTATATGTTTCTCATACTGGTTAATGAATAAAACACTGTTGGCCAATAGGAAAGGAAGATAGGAGGGACTAGGGAGACAAGGAGGAAGAGGAAGGAGGAAGGAGGGGTCAACATGGAGAGTCTGGAGAGACTAGAACCACCAGCCGCCTCTTGCTGGTAAGACCATGTGGAAATACATAGAAATGGGTTAATAATTAACACAGAGCTAGCCGATAAGAAACTAGTAACTGGCCAACAGAATTATATCATATACAGAGTCTTTGTGTGTTTTTTGGGGCTGGCGCGGAGGCGGGACAAGACTCAGCGGCGTGCGGAAAAAACCTTACTCCTTACACTTCCCTACTCAGTTAAACCTCTGTGGAAACAGCCTCGTAGACATATATAGATCTGTGTTTCTGTGATGATCCTAAACTCAGTCATGACATGACCTAGAAGTAACCCTCATAGTCATATAAACAAGACATAACATCCTGCTGGGGTGGGAAGGGAGATGATATCCTGCCCACTAAAATCTTCAGATAGTCACACAACATCTATCCAGCTGCAAACTTTTCTTCCCTTCCATGATGTCCGGGAGATATTTCTCAGTACTCCTTGGCCTTTTAAGTTGCTCTGTTAAAAGGATTTATTGTAACTATACATTTTCTGGATTGATGACTGTTTATATTGCCTTCCTTCCTTTCTGAACTACAAATGTTGTTGTCTTTTAGCTACTTTTCTTTTGGAAATGTTAGTTGAGGAAGGGTGGATCAAGAATGTCGCATCTAAAGTGTAGATGAACTTCACAATATGCCTTCTGAGGGTTCAGGGTCAGCACAGCTTCTTCCCAGGGCACCTTTGTATTGTTGGTTTCTCTGTTTCTTGCCAGCCCTGGGTTCTAATGATCCTTTTACACTTGCTACTGTTGTGAAGCGAACGTGGTGCCCTCCTTACATACTCTTTGATGACTGGTAAAGTCTGCTTCTCTGTTTACTGACAAATGTTAGTCTATGTTGCTTTATTTGTGAACTGCCAATTCATTTCCTCTGCATGGTAGGCTCAGTTACACTACAAAATAAAACAAGACAAAATAAGCCAACCCCAGCTAAATTGTGTGTGTGTGTGTGTGTGTGTGTGTGTGTGTGTGTGTGTGTGTGTATACATACATACATACATACATACATACATATATATTTTTTTCCTGGAAGGATATGAAGGCGTTCACAAGATCAGAGCAAAGGCTGGAGAGACAGAGGTGGTAAGGAAGGCAGCTCACTGCTGGTTTAGGATATACCTCCAACAGAAAGTCATAGAGAGCTTAAAGGACCTGTCAACACCTGTCACCATCCTGGAGTTTTTTCTGTTGAGCTGAGCCCAACTCCTCAGTCACTCTTATATTTTTCCCAATGTTTCTTGAGTCTTGTGGTTCAGGTGGGAGCACCTACTTGAGTGAGCCTAGGTCTCATGCTCATCCTATGAATTGGGAGTGAGCACAGAACTCTGGCCACTTTGGCTCCTGTATTGGACAACAGGAGTTTATGCTCCAGCACCACTGGCCTCCATTGGATACACACAGATGCTGGGTGACCATTTCACAAAGTTGCATGTCTCATTTTTTGTGGTTTCCTTTCTTAATTCTTAGGTATATTATATATTGGTACCTTTATACTCTGCCATACATGTGGCATATACCATTTCAGCATTATTCCTTTTATTTTTTCCTCTTTTAATAACTTATGTAGTTCATACACATATGTATATATGTATGTACACACACACACACACACACACACACACACCACATTGCTTTTCCTCTTCCTCTTTTTTTCACCTCTTCCTCTCCTTTGTGGTGGTAGGAATCAAATCTGGGGCCTTGCCTACGTAAGCAAGTACTCACAACTAAGATATATCCTCTGCCTTGTCTTAGATACTTTTATGGCAGAATAACTGTTAAAAAAAGGTTACAACTAGTTCTTTTCTGGAAAAATTTGATGCAACTCAGGTGACTTTTTTTTATTATTATTATTGTTTTTGAGATGATGTCACTATGTAACCCAGGCTAGCCTAAACCCTTGATTCTCCTTTCTCTGACTGTCAATTGCTGGGATTGCACATGTACCTGTCTAAGCTTGGCACATTTGTCCCTTAATCAAATCCACTGAACCCAACTAAGGAGTTAGCCATGGAGAGAGGAGGCTTGCTCTATTGTGACATCTTTGCTGGTCTCCTGTCAGTTAGGTTATTACACACTGAGTGATAAAGAATTCTCTGGTTTCATTCTTTTGGAAGTTATAGATGTTAGGTGTCAGTTATAGATCAATGTAAGATGGGCCCTAGGAGCTTAGGGAAGCACATTGAACTATTCCCTATGCTGCTGGCCTAGCGCTGGATAAGAGCAGACATGATGGTAGTGAGGCTGAAGAGTGATTTCTTGCTTGAGACCACAGTCATATGAAACTTTGCAGTGTACCTCCACCACACAGGTGATTTCTGGGTACTTTTTTTCCATCCCAAACTTATTCCAGAGCTTTCAGAATTAAGAATCTCTTGCTTAAAGAAATGGAAATAGATGGATAGAACTTCCCCCCAAACAAAACCAAACCCAAAACTTGTCTCTAAGACAGATAGTCAGATATTCCTGGGTAGTTAGTTTGACTTTTATTTCCAGCACTCAGGAAGCAGAGGCAGGCAGAACTCTGATTTTGAGGACAGCCTCTACATAGTGAGTTCCAGGACAGCCAGAGCTACATAATGGCACCCTATCTTTAAAAAACAAACAAACAAACAAACCAGCCTCCAGACAAAACCCCTAGGAAAAATCAACCAAACAAAAAAGAACAAAAATGTACTTTCTCAGTTATTATCTTACGTGCTCTTGAATAATGAGTTCCTTTTGTTCTGAGGAACAAACTTGATTTCTGCTGAAATGATCCACAATCCCTTCTTTCTGCACAGCCTCTCCCAGGTGGGCTTATTCTTGCTGTTCTGGAAGCCTCATACCAGGATTTCACAAAGTGATGGAGGGATGTGGTTAAGCCACCTATGTGCCCAAGATGAAGAAGCATGATGCCAGGGGAAGTTAATCTAGGTACAAAGTTGGGAGGACATGCTGGGAACATAGAGGGAGTGGGAAGTTGTTTTCCAAAAGACTCAATGGGCTGATAAATCCACACTTCCCAATCAATACTTCCTAGTGCTCATGGAGAAAAATAAATGTTTTAGGGTGATGTTGCTTTCCAGATATACTGCTTATAGTTAAAGCCTGTGAGAAGTCCCCAGTGGTGCTTCAAAAAGTCCCTGTGCACTGTCATAATCTTGGTTACAAATGTCAGGACACAGTAATATTTCCTTCTCTATTTTTGTCAAGAGAGACAAATACGTTCACATGGGTACAAGTTCCCTCTTTGGCATCCCCCCCCCAAGTGGAAGGTTAAACTACTTAGTACTGAGTAAACACTTTGAAGACACTATTCATTTTCCAGTACTAACGTGCACAACACCAAGCTGGGGTCTCTTATTGGGCACTGTATTGACGAAATGTGTAGAATGGCATGACCGGTGCACCCAGGAGGTAACTTGGAAATGAGTTCCACCTAGGGTTGAAACTCGTTTCTCTGTCTTTCTTAATTAAAAAATTGAAGTTGAAATATCGTCACATTGCCTCTCCTTCCCCGCTCCCCCCAGCCTTTGCCATGCACCCCCCACCTTGCTCTTCTCTTCAGTGGATTGCCAGTGGGACTGTCCTTAAGATGGAGGCTCCGGGCGACTCGGGCCCTGCATGGCACAGTGATTTATGCTACGAGTTAATTCTGAAATGCTGTTTCTTCTTCTGAGAGTTACTATAATCCCTTTCTCCTACACAGAGAAAACAAGTGGACTCTTTTGTTGATTTGGGAGGGATGGGGGAGTAACTTAGAAGGAATTTACAAAGGCGGGCCAAGGAAATTTAATTTTAGCTGAAAAGCTGAAGAATGCAGCCCCCATCCCCCCCCCAAAGGCAAGTCCAGAGAGGTGTGTGCGTTGTATCCTGGTTACAAGTGTATCCCCTGATGGCACAGCCCTGCCGAGGCAGGAAGTGGTTGAATGCAAAAGCTCCAACAGCATGTCCAGATACTTTTTAATAACTAGCTAAAACCAAAGTGCTTCTCCATGGACCCAGTACGGTGCTACCATTTTGCCTTCTTGTCTTTTTTGTATCCCATCAGTCCTTAACATTTAATTTATTTATTTGCTTATTATGTAGATGCACATGTTTTGTACGTGATGTTATGTGTGCATGATGTTACATGTGTATGTCTGGAGACAGGTTGATGGGTGTCTTTCTCAGCCACTCTCCACCTTAGTTTTTGGGACAGGTTCTCTCACTGAATCTGAAGTCCGTCACTCAGAGAGGCTAATCTCTAGCCCCTTCAACACTAGGATTATAGACATTGGTACCAGGGATCTGAATTCAGCTCCTCATGCTAATGCTAGTCCTGCACTTCCTGAAGAACATTTCCAGCACCTACTTATTTATTTATTATGGAGACACAGCTTCCCATGTAGTCTATGCTGACCTTAAGTTCATGACCTTTTGCCCTTAGCCTCAGCTGTACTGGCTGCTACAGAAGTAGGCCACTGTACCTACCTCTGCTTGTACTTTTAAAGTTAAATTTAAAAACACAATGAAACACATCTACTTATTTGTGTATTTGAATGTAGACATCTGCTACAGCATCCCTGTTGGGGACAGAGGACAAATTACATGGGTTAGTTCTTTCCTGCTATGCTGGTTCTGGGCACTGAATTCAGGTTACCAGGAACTTTGCTCTGCTCAGTCATATCATCAGCCTTGTTAGTACTTACATATATGTAAATTTATTATTAAACTCTTCATTTATATGGTCCCGGTTTGGGCATTTGATCTCTGCCCACTTGCACAGACTTCTACCTTGCTTGTCTATGTTGTCTTTTTAATTTTCTCTCTTCTTTATTTTTCGAATGCCACTCCCAATTCTAGGCAAAATTGCGAGATCTCACTACCCCAGAGTCCTCCAGGCCTGGATCTGCTGTCTTCTACAGTTTCTCTATTTTATTTTTTGGTGCTATTATGTTATTTTTCCATTAAAATAATAAACATTGTGACTCATTTGCTTCACTATTATTTTTCTAAGATGAATTCCCTCTTAATCATTACCAAAATGTTCAGATAAGTGAATGAAACATCAAAGTGAATTTTAGAAGGAGACTTGAGGATGGATGTTCCAGGGACTTTGTCCCACGGTCCTGTTTCCCCTGTCCTTCATGGAGCATCTGAAACAATGGGAACGAAGCTTTGAGAAACACTCCACTTCCTCTTTCAGGGCCTTCAAGGTGCTCAGAACCTCCTGAAAGGAAGGAAACATCTGGGAGACAAATACTGAAGCAATAAAGCTGGACCACACATCCCAGCAGATGCAGAGAGCCAGGGGTGGCTGGATCTGGAGCAGAACTGCTTGTTTAGCTCCACAAACATTTGTGCCCATAGATAGATCTCAAGCTGAGAAACTGGAAGGACTGGTTTGTAATAGCAGAGATCTGCTCGGATGCCTAGCTGTTGTCTGGAGTTTTAGGCTGCTAATCCAGAGACCTGATAGAAGTTGCCCAGGTGTTGCGAATATCCTTTGGTACTCTTAGGCTCTGATGACAGGGAATTCGCTTCAGGCATGTTCAGTGCCTTGAGATATTATCCACTGACCTTCAAAACTCAGTAACACCATTATAGAAAGCCAGCCCCAACCACTCAGAGCAGCAACACTCTCCCTGAACCCTGGTCTATGAGAGCTATCCCCACCACACTGCCATGTAATGGGTCTTCCATGTGACATTGTCTTTGGCTTGCTGCACCATAAAGAAGCAGATTATGCATTTAGACGACCATCCACTGAGCTAAACACATATACATCACAGACTGGATGCCGGGCAAATGCTGCTTGAGGGAGTGAATACAACAATGACATCGTTTAGTAAAGCAGACAATGGAAAACTTATGCAATTGCAGGTCTAGACTCCAGAAGAGACATCTGGCAACAACATAAAAAAAAAAAAAAAAAAAAAAAAAAAATCGTCTTTGAACTTAGACTGTGTTTGAAGGCCTTGGGGTTAAAGGAAATCAACAAGGTTATAGAGCTGCATTCTCAGTGGATGGAAGTGAAGGAGAATGGAGAAGCTGACTCATGCCTTTGAGCTGACAAAGTGCACAAATCACTCCAGACAATGAGGAGAAACACGCATCCACCCATGGAAATCAGCGTGACAAAAGGCGTCTGAGCAGATGCCCTCTCTTTGGTTCTGACCTTGCTCTGTGTCTCCATCTGGATTTAATCATCTGGGCTGTGTAACTTGTGGCCTTTATGTTGGGCACCTCCACCTCTTTCAGGGTAGAAACACTGCAACAGGTTCTGGCATGCGCAGTTGCATGGGCGACATGGGAGGGCAGGGTGGAAGTTTACCGTAGGACACAGAGCACCAAGTTGGACCTGGAAGAGGGATGTCTTGGGAGGGATGAATTCTTTTCTTACCTATTAAGGTGTCTCCCTATGTTGTTTGAAAATTTAAATTATCTGCATGAATTACTTTGATAACATAATAAAATACAACTACCAGCTGGCAGGCAGAGCAGTGGGAGGAGTGACTGAGTAATAGTTGCACTTTGAAGAAAGGCTGCGTTCAGGTCTTCCCTGGCTCCCAAAGCTCTGATAGCATGAGCTGAACAAGGGAGAGTGAAGCTCGCTGAGGATTCCTGCTTTAAGGTCCTTGCAGTCCAGTCTCCGCTGAATTGATCCTGATGTCTCCCAGCTGTGTTAACTGCCCACCTTGCCATCCACTTACCCTTTCATAGTCTGTGAACTTAGTATTCAATCTCAACTTCCTCCCAAGGCACATTTGATTTCTCATCCCTGGCCTAAAGGATTCACAGCCAACTTCTGACCCTCCCTGACTTGACGTGGGTCTCAGGTTTTTATGTTCCTAGGTTTTTTTCCAAGAGTTGTGCTTATACAGACAGAAGGGGCCACGGAAAGGGGGACTAGAGTTAATTACAAGCAATCCAATGCATGGACTCTGACCTTGCAGACACAGCAAGCCTCATCTCCTTCCTAGTAGTGTGGCCTTGAATAAATCATGCACACTTTCTGTGCTTTTATTTCTTCATGTGCATGGGAAAAATCTGATAGTGTTCACCATGCAATAAAGGCTTAGCATCACCATTTAGCTGGGGATACACATTTATATAAAGTTCTTTCTTATTTTCTTTTGAGACAGGGTTTTTATGTAGACCAGATTGGCACTGAACTTTCTCTATAGCCAAGGACGATCTTGAACTCCTAGCCTCTCTGCTACCCTCTCCCCGTGGCTGGGTGTCCTGGCTATGTGTTTATTTGTTGTCAACTTAACATGGTAGAGTCATTTGGGAAGGTTCCCTCAATTGAGCACATGCCTCCACCCTCTACCAGACTGGCCTATGAACATGCCTGTGGAGCATTTTCTGATTAATGATGTGTGCAGGCCCAGGTTACAGTGGACAATGTCAGCCCTGCATAGTTAGTCCTGAGTTTTATAAGAAATGAGGTGGAGCAAGCCACAAGGAGCAAGCCAGTAAGCAGCATTCCTCCCTAGCCTGTGCCCTCAGTTCCTGGCTCCAGGTTCCTGCCTTGAGTTTCTGCACTGATTTCCTTAGATGTTGGATTGTGTTGTGGAAGTATGAGTGGCATAGTCCCTTTCCTCCCCCAAGCAGCTCCTGATCAATGTATTTAATCACATGATAGAAACCTGACTACGGCACTGACTGGGATTACAGGTATGTGTCACATGGCATCACACATTCACCAAAGATCATCTGTACTCATCTATCATGACCAGGGTAGGTACAGAGCCAGTACCAAGAGAAGAACTTTCTAAAAAGAAAACCATTTATTTAGGCAAACTATCATCTGTTTCAATAAAGTCCTGTTTTCCAGGTTTCCTGCTTCTTCCCTTGTTTCTTCCCAAGATGGCATCTGAATAGGTGATTCAGATCGTCACAGTGTGGTGGACAGAGACTTGCTTCCCCTCCCCTGGTGTCTGTGTTAGTCAAGAGTCTTTAGATGAAACAAATAAAAGAACACAATAAAGTAGAATACAGTAGAAGAGATTGAAATAGGATAGGGTAGCATAGGATAGGGTAGGCTAGGATAGGATAGAATGAGATTTATTTATTAGGCTGGCTTATGTGGTGACAGATGCTGAAAGGCTCTGTGATGGCTGCCTGCAAACTGTGTCATCAGACATTGCTATTGCTTTAGGAACCTGGAGGCAGGAGCTGGAACACAGGTCACCGAGGGATGTTGTTTACCCATTTGCTCCCACAAGCATGCTTATGGTTGGGGGCATATTTTCAATTGAGGGAACCGAGAATTACCTTCCCAAATGACTTTAGCTGATGTTAAGTTCACAAAAACAAACAAAGAAACAAACAAATTAGGCCATCCAGACAATTTCAATGAACTTAGAACCCCGAGAGCCCCAGAGGATATTAAGGTAAGTCACAGAGTTGAAAGACTGAAAATTATGGAGTACAACCTACAGATCACCATCACTGTGGATAGTGTTGAGAGGGGTGGTATAGACAACAGCTTGTAAGAGTCTCACCTCCTCAACCATTTTCTTTTATCTGGGTCCCTGAAAACGGGACATTCTACATCCAGGGTAGATCTTTCCTTTCAATTTGCTAACCTATGTATCAACTCTATCTGTAAAGATCTTGAGACACACCCAGAAATGTGCTCTCCCTGGACTCTAGGCATCCCTCAACCCAGTGTACATGACTGAATGTTAACCAGCATAGTGTCACATACACTCTGCTAGGATTTGCTGTGTTACGGTTGATGTAGGTGGCTCCCCTGACCTATAACCACTAAGGATCACTGGTTCCATTCTGGAGTGTTCCCAGTCTTAACATACTCTGAACTCTGCCTTTGGTGTGTCTTATGTCCTTCCTGGCATGTCTGTACTGTGTCAGTGGTACAGAGGTATCCTGTGGCTTTCTGGCTCCTCCAATGACAATCTGCTTGCAGTAGGCCACAGTGCTGGCGTGCAGCACACTGAGCAGTACATTGTACTGGGTACCATGTCTCTCATTTGCAGTGTCTGCAGACTCTACTGCGCAGTAAGTATGCTTGCCTGCCATTTTAGCCCACTCATGTGATACCATCAGACACCTAAAGACGGAAAGAGCTACACTTTATGGGTACGACAAAGGTAACCCCAAAATCACGAACAGTAGAGAAATGTGGTATCATAGCTATATAGTGATAATTTTTAGTATTTCTCAACTTTATTTTAGTAAAATTTATTTTTTGAGTTAAATTTAATTTTGAATAGTTACTGTTTAACTAGTTTGAACAATCTTAGTTTTTCTTCCTCCTTCTCTTTCACCAATCCCTCCTCTTCCCTTCCTGCCTCATCTTATTATGCTGACAATTGCAGTTAAGGCCTTGTACACGCTTTCTTGTATTCTACTACAGAGCAATACCCACATGCCACAGCTTTCTGAACTCTGGCTACCACTGATTGTACCTAGACTACCTTTTTGAGACAGCTGCTGGCTGTCACACCCTCAACTAAATTCCACATTCCTTTTCAGGGACAAATTGAAAGATAATTTAGGTCCACCCTCTACAGTATACAAGGTGATGTAGAGTCATCCAGTGACAAGGCACAGGAGAAACGGGGCAGAAGCTCCTCTGCCTGCAGCCTTAACTTTGACCCACATAACTTACTTTCCCCCCCTCGTGCCGTCCTTCCAGTGAGGCAGAATATAAAAATCCCCTAAACTCCTGAAGCAAGGTCACACAAAGGTCAGTTCACAGATTTAAAAAAAAAAAAATCAAACAAGTTTACTTCTTTCATTTTAGCTGGTTAGGTCTGTTGTTGTTTTAATAGCATTTGAAGACTATGAAGTCTGTAGCCAGAGGAACTTGGTTCCTGTGGAGGTGCTCATGTTGCCATGCCCTTCGCATGACATACCTGTTGAGTCACCTGTTGTGGCCCTTTCTTTCCCGGTGCCTCCCCTGTGACCTTCTCCACTTTGCAGGTTCAACAGTCTGCCCCATCTCTTAGGCATGCCATATATTCACTGGGGACACAGGGGACTATGCCTCCACTCCAGGTCTGCCACTGGGTACTCTTTGCCCTCACAGGTTAACCTTATGAAGCAAACAGACAAAACAGAGAGGACTAGCAAAAATAATAAGCCCAAGGAATTCTGGGAAATGTCTTTACGGTGCTGCTGTTTATACATTCACCCCCACGGTCCTTTAAATCTTAGGGCTGTTACCCCTTAATTAATGTTGTGCTAGTACTCAAACCCAGGGCCAGTGAATTCTGAAAAAGTGCCCTATCGCTGAGTCATAATCTCAAGCCTTCAGTTCGTTTAAGATGAAATCTTGTCTCTCCCCCCCCACACCTCCCCTCTCCTAGACTGGTCTGGCCTCCCTTTCTCAGACTCCCTAGTGCCAGGGTTACAGTTGCAAGCTGCCACACATGGCTAAGTACAGAGTGTTTTAAAATGCTGGCTTGAGTACCTAAGCCTTCACGTATTGAGAAAACACTGAAGGTTAACTGAGGCACTGATGGTGTTCTATCTGGTTTAGACACTAAACTGCAGTAGAAAAACATGAAAAGTACCCAAGCAGACACTTTGTAAGTAGAGAATTCAACTAAGGCAGGTAAAAGCCGCCTGCACTCCAGTCATGGACATGACCAGATGTTTATTCTTCTGCTTGGTATCATAATTAGTGGATCAACCCCTGACCCCCAAAACACATACACACACATTTTTTCCCCTCTGTTGCTGTGTCCTCTTCCTGGACATTTGTAAATTTGTGTTTATGAGTCTGCTTACCTGCTCCCTCATAAGGCTTTTAGGCTCTGCAGTGCCGGAGTCATGCCTGCTTCATTTTCCAAACTGGTCACAGAGGGCATGCTCACAATAAGTGTACCACAAACCTCAGCGGGGCATGCATTTAACAAAGAGAACTGTGCCAGTGTCAGCAACCGGGCAATGTATTTAGACAAGGGAAAGGTGGTGCCTTCAGAAGAGCAGAGGAGACACAGCAGGGCAGTAAGAGATGACCCCGGAGAAGAAGGGGTGCATAGGATTAAAGCCTACACTTAGGAGAGCTACTTTTGCAAACAACAGCCTCTCTGCTACCACTAAAGGAAAGCAAAGGAGGCACATTGCATTTTCAGATTATTAAATGTCAATCTCTTTTTCTGAGATGTTGTAGGAACTGTCGTCTGCTGAAGGGGAGTGGAGAAGAGGAGAGAAAAGAGGAGAAATGGGGAAGAGGACTAAGAAGGAAGCAGGAGAGGAGGAAAGAAAGAAGAAGTGGAAAATCCCAGGGAGCAGTGTCAATTTGTCCCAGGAAGTGTAAGGGCTGATGAGCAATAATGTCCTCTGGGGAGGGTCCAGTTGAACGTGATGACCAAAGTACCAAATCTCATGGGTGAGTGATGGAGAAGTGACTCAAGGGGTAGGAGAGTTGATGGCCAGCTGTGAAGATTTGCAGAACTCCACCCCCTTCCATGGATCTTCTCTCCTTCTCTCCCCTCCTATCCCTCTCTCTCCCTGCCCCTCTCAGGTTAAATGTCTGCCCTGCTGCAATGCAGTAAAGTTCAGGACTCCTCGGCTGGTGGGAATGAATCATCCACCTATCTCTGCAGCTTGAAAGCTTTGAGTTTGTCAGGACACAGGCATCACTTGCTGCAACTCTGGGGCATGTCTTCCAAGACTGGAGTTGGCCTCATTTTTGTAGGTCTTAGGTAACTCTGCCCTTCACTATGACTTCTTTTAGCAGTAAGACAGCTTCTAAGATATCCAACAATTAAATGGTTGCTCCCTGTAAAAGAAAGATATGAATTTGAGGTGAACCTAGGGCATAACTTATCCTTTGCAAGAACTGTATCACATAGCTGTCCCCTGGTCCAGTTTTACTTTTTATTTTTGAAATAGGTCCCACTAAGTTGCCCAGGCTATCTTTGTACCCACTCTGGAGCCTAGGCAGCCCCTTGGACTTGTGATTCTCCTGCCTCAGCTTCTGAGTAGCTGGGACTACAGGCCTGAGTCACTGGGTATGGCTTGGGTTTAGATTTTCATAGATCAGGGTCCAGTTCCTTTCTTACACATGTGGTAGTTTGCCATCTTGATTCACTCACTGAACTTTTCAATCCTCTGATATTGAAGGTAAGAAAATCACTGCAACCATGTAGGAATCAATTGAGAAAATGTCTATAAATCACCTAAAACAAAACAAGCAGCACAAAGTAGATAATAAATAAGAAATTTTAGCATCCTATGTTTTTATTTCTCCTTCTCTTACATTTATATAGTTTTTTAAAATCCTAGAGTACCAGACTCTCCAGTGTAAAAATAGCATCTTTGTTATTGGAAAGTAACTTGTTTTGAAAAAAAAATACACATTCTTATTAAAATTTTCAAATTATATTTGACAACATGTACATTTCTGCTGCCACCTTAGTCTCATTTTCCAGAGAAAATCATATTCAGCTCCTACCAGTTCTGAATTTTAAATATCTTCTTGTCATATCAGTTTGTCTAAACATTTTTTGTACTTTTACTTGTTAATCCATTGAAGTTTGTGTCTCACTTTGGCCAAATATAATTTATCCTACAGAGCCACCACACTGCCTCTGCTTCCCAAATAATTGCTTCTTATTAACTCCTCTATTGGTCAGCTTAATAATTTCAAACAGCAGATACCATTTTAGTGAGCTTTGGTGTTGTATGCAACACTTGAGTTCTTAACTTGAAAGTCAAGACATTGTCAGACCAGGTCTTCCCCTCAGCTTTTTCCATCCCTTTTATTTTCTAAGTTTCGTCAGCTTGAGGTAGTAAAGTGGCTCTCTCTTATAGCACTAATGAAACATTTGTGTGATAACTAGATTCAAAAATTCAAAACTGTAACAATTTGTGGTGGTTTGAATGAAAATGTCCCCCCCCCCCGTAGGCTCATAGGGAGTGGCACTATTAGGAGGTGGGGCCTTGTTGGAGTAGGTATGGCTTCATTGAAGGAAGTGTGTCACTGGGGTGGGCTTTGAGGTTTCAGATACCCAAGCCAGGCCCAGTGTGTCTCTCTTCCTGCTGATCCAGATGTAGAACTCTCAGTTCCTTGTCAAGCAGCTTATCTGCCTGTGCTCCATCATGCTTCCTGCCATAATGACAATGGACTAAACTCCTGAACTGTGAGACAGCTCCAATGAAAGGCTTTACTTTATGAGTTGCATGATCATGGCATTCCTTTAGGGCAATAAACCCTAAGCCATTATTATTTCTTGCTATGGCTACCTCATTATTATTTTTGGCCTTTCTATAAGTAGTTTGTGACTTTCTTGTTTGGGTTTTTATTCTTCCTAGGGTTTGCAATTGCCTTGTTTTCCCTCCCATTTTAAGGTGTGCAGGAGACAGTGAATGACAGAGGTATGGAATCTTCCTGGAGCTAGCCGGAGTTACAGGCCGTTGTGGGCTATCCAATGTGAGTGCACTCAGTTTCTCCTAGATGACTTAAGAACCCCAAGCTCCATATTTTTTCAAATGTTCTCAGTTTAACCCAATATGACTTTTCCATATTACATGTATTAGCCAGGCTCTTTTTGCTGTGATGATTTTCCAAACTCCTTTTGTTTGGGTGACCCTGATAGATTTGTTTAGTACCAGTGAGGTACTCTTTAGATTAACAGGGATGTGTCTGGTGCTTTTTCTCGTGACTAAACTGTCACTGGGTTTCTGAGATTAGGGTCACCAGAGGCCCAGCACCACTCTCCTCTATAGTATCTGCTCTAACCATGCCATCCCTGTCAATGTGAACTTGGTCAGCAGACTGAGGGAGCTTCCACATTCTGCATAGTCATGTTTCTGTTTTACTCCCTTTGTGTACTTTTGGGAAAGGTCATTATATGCACTTCATACTTTAGATGGGAGTTATGTTTCACCTCTTTGAAGGCAGAGAGCTCTGTAAATTATTTAAAATTGGTCTGCATGATGTGTTTTTATCTTCTCTCTTACTTATTCAGTTATTATTTATGGTAATACAGATACATATTTATTTTATATTTTGTCTTTAATCAAATACTACTTTATTTTGTTCCTGGATTTCTTTTAGCTTTGACTACTTAAGACATCATTCACGTGGCTTCTTTTTTTCCTTTGACGTGCTTCAAATATTATGGGTTTGGAATTTTTCATTAATTCTTATTCACCTTCTAGTGTCTGGCACCATAATATATGCAAGACTCAACTTGATTCTTACCTGGATCCTTCAGTTAGACCATTCTTGGTAAATTTCTGGGCCTGTTAATAAGAACTATTAGAGACCAAGAAATGAATTCTGTTTGTGTTTGTTGCTATCAGTGCTTTTGCTTCTTGGTTCTTTCAGTGGACAGAGGGGGAAAAAAAAAACAGGTATATAATTTATCAACCAGTATAAAACAATGAGTTATTTATAAATGTAACATCTACCTTAGCTCAAGATGAGTTCATACTGTTATCTCCAATTCTACTCTATCATCACATGGATTATTCTAGCTGATCCTTTTTTTTAAATCTATAAACTCTCAGTCAGTCTGTGAAAATTCTAGTTCACATCATCCCCCAACATGTCCTTTGTTGTTCTAGTCCAGTAGAGTTATATCATATCAAAACCATTAACTGATATCCTCATGGGAAAGGACCCTATCAGCTAGAGTTCAACTAGAGTTCAGTTCGTGTACCAATAGTGTCACAAACTCCATTCATTTCCAGTACGGCTTAGTTAAGTGACCACCCACTTTCCAGTGAGGTTGTTTCCTACATTTATAATATAGATAGATTGTTCCATCACCATCTAAATTCCTCCTGGGGGCCTTCAACATCAGAATTTTCTTGATGATTTTTTAAAACACATTCTCTTTTAAAATTTCTGTTGATCTTTGTTGATCTATCAGATTTTATTAGAGTTCATTTTCCTCTGAGTTTATTTTTTTACCATCTTATTCTTCTAATAGATTATATTAACTGTTTACAATTTGAATCTATGAAAATCATCTTTATCATGCCTGTAATTCCAGCACTTGAGAAAAAACAAGGGGGAAAGATTATGAATTGAAAGCCCACCTGGGAAATATAATGAGAAAAAAATGTTTTAAAAGATGCAATTGGATCCCTCTGGCTAGGGATCTCATAGCTATTGCATGTCACAGAATCACTTCCCTCCTCACACAATGGCAAAGGCCTGGGGAGACGGGAGGGGGCTCTGCTTTTGGGGAAGGCATGTATAGTCACAGGTGTGAATACAGCTTACTTTCAAGAATATGAAGACAGACCAATGCAAACATCAGACCAACTAATCACAAAATTCCTCTTTCTGGGGCCATTAAAGATATTCTAAAAAAAACTTTCCCCTTCCTCCCTCGTAGCCTCTTTTCTTCACATTTTCTTGGCTTAATACTATTCAAAATGAGACATTCTCACATTTCTGGTCATCTTGCCTCCTATTCAAAAGTTAGGGGCACAGAATATGTCTTCAGGCTGGAAGTTCTGAGGACAGGAACAAGTCATTCTGCTGCTGAGTTTCCTTAGAGGGCAGTTTGGAACTATGGTTGGGGAAAGGCCTTGTATCCTGTAAAAGCTCTCTTGGGCTGATTCTCTGCTGAATTGTCTTCCAATTTGATTCCTAAAGCATAAGCAGGAATGTATGTTAGCAATCTAGTAGCCACAGCTTTAACTGTTTGCCCTTTCTTCAGACCAGAGACTCTTCTGTTGGTTTTTCCCATCAGCACAGCAGCTGCATCTGAATCTACTGTGCTGATACATTATTTATGATTTATTAAAGCTTGCCTGAGGATCCAGAAAGAAAAGCCAGGCACAAGCTATAGAGGTCAGGTAGTGGTGGTATACACCTTTAATCCCAGCAGCTGGAAGCTAGGAGGTGGTGGTACACACCTTTAATCCCTAGGACTCAGGAGTAAGAGATAGATGGATCTCTCGAGTTAAAGGCCACCCAGGGATTCACAAAACTGAATTACTCTAAAAGCTCATGCCTTTAATACCAGCACTAGAGAGGTATATAAGACAGGAGCAAGGTCTCAGTATCAGGCATTCATTCTTCAGCCATGTAGAGAGTAGGAACGCCCCATCCCTTTTAGATGTAAGAGCTCTCTGGTAGTTTAGCTGCTTTGCTTCCTGATCTTCAGCTTCAACCCCAATATCTGTCTCTGGGTCTTTTATTGTTTCGGGTTACAATCTACAGCTGTTTCAGCCAGCAGCCCAGTGGGACTTTTACATATCAGGGCCAGATCTGCCTCTTTGCTACTGCCACCAAATGTAGTTTTAAACTAAATCTTTATTTATTTATTTATTTATTTTTTATTAATAAGATGCAGGAATCAGAGGCTGGGGTGAAGACATGATAGCTCAGAGAGGCTGAGGAGGTACAAGCTGATCTTCCTGAAAGGTTTCTTTAGCCTGGTATTAAGTCCACTGATGCAATAAATCAGACCAGCCCAAATTAATTAGTACAGGTTTAATCTGAGAAAGCGTCCTGGATGGTCCTAGAGGAAGACAAGAAACCACAAGGGGAAACCATGAGGAGGAAGCTTTAAATGCCATCTGGGGGTGGAGATGACAATGACAAGCTTTCTCAGGGAGTGGGGTCAGGAATGGGAGGAGTAGGGCTTAGTGGAGCTTCCATCTTTGCAGGTGTCTCAGAAAGAAAGCATCTTTGTTCTCCGGGCCACACTCAAAGTCTCTCCCTACTACTTCCTGTGAGTCTCTTAGTCTTTCAGACTCCCTCCGACTCTCTATGGTTACTTTCTGTCAAGTAGTTGCTGGAATTAGCTCTGTAGATCAGTCAAGCCTCAAACTCATAGAGATTGCCTTTCTCTGCTTCCTGAGTGCTGGGATTAAAGGTGTATACCACCAATGCCTGTCCACCCCAAGGATGATTTTTATTTAATTAACAAAAATGCAAACTCATGTGATTGAATATCCTTCAATGCTCTTCTTGTTTCCAAACCCTTTGCCATTGTGTGAGGAGGGAGGTAATTCTGTGGCATGCAATAGTTATGAGATTCTAGCCAGAGGAATCCAATTGCATTTTCAAAAATATTTCTTTCACTGGGTGATGGTGGTTCACTCAGGAAGCAGAGGCAGGCAAATCTCTGTGTTTGAGGCCAGCTTGTTCTACAGTGTGAGTTCCAGGAGAAACCCTGTCTTGGAAAACAAAAACAAAGCAAAGCAAAACCAAACAAAACAAAACAAAATAAAAGAGAACAAAACAAAATTTCTTTCTTTCTTTACATCCTGGCTGCAGTTTCCCTCTCCCCTCTCTCCTCCCAGTCCCCTTCCCCATACCTCCTCTCCCCTCCACCCCTCCATCTACTCCTTATTTGTTTCTATTCAGGAAAGGGCAGGCTTCCATGGATATCAGCAAAGCATGGAATATCAAATTGCAGTAAGACAAGACTAAGCATCTAAAGCACAAGGTTGTGATGCCACTACCCAAGGTGACCCAGTATAAGGAATAGGCTCCCAAAACCTGAAGAGGAGTCAGAACCAGCCCCTGCTCCCACTGTTAGTCCCACAAGGACTATATCATATTGTAGAGGGCCTAGGGAAGTCCCATGCAGGCTCCCCTGGTCATCAGTATCTGTGAACCCATATGAGCCCAGGCTAGTTGATTCTGTGGGTTTTCTTGTAGTGTCTTTGACCTCTATGGCTCCCTGCCTCTTCTGCAGGGTTCCCTGAGCTCTGCCTCATGTTTGGTGGTGTGTCTCTGCATCTGTTTCCATCAGCTGCTGAATGAAAGCTTCTCTGATGACAACTGGGCTAGACACCAGTCATATTAGTCTTTCTGGGTCTGGGACACTCACATAGAATGATCTTTTTCTGATTCCATCCATTTGCCTTCAAATTTCATGATGTCAATGTTTTAAACAATTCTATTGTGTAAATGTGCCACATTTTCTTTATCTGTTCTTTGGTTAAGGGGCATCTAGGTTATTTCCAGGTTATGGCTATTACAAATAAGCTGTTATGAATATGTTGAGCAAGTGTCCTTGTGGTATGATTGTGCATCTTTTGGTTATATGACCAAGAATGACATAGATGGGTCTTGATGTACATTGATTCCCAGTTTTCTGAGTAACCACCATATTGACTTCCAAAGTAGCTGTACAAAGTTTGCACCCCCACCAGCAATGGAAGAGTGTTCTGCTTCCTCCATAGCCTCTTCAGCATGAGCTGTCATGTGTTTTTGATCATAGCCATTCTGTCAGGTATAAGATGTGATCTCAGAGTTGTTTTGATTTGAATTTCCCTGATGGTGAGAGTGTTGAACATTTCTTTAAGTATTCTCTGTCATTTAAGATTCTTATGTTGAGAATTCTGTGTTTAGATCTGTACCCCAGTTTTCAATTGGATTAGCTGGTTTAACTGGATGTCGACATGTAGAAGAACGCAAATAGATCCATATATATTGCTCTACACAAAACTCAAATCCAAGTGGATCAAAGGCCTGAACATAAATCCAGTTACACTGAACCAGATGGAAGAGAAAGTGGGAAGTAGCCTTGGCCACATTGGCACAGTAGATAACTTCCTGAATAGCACACCAGTAACACAGACACTGAGATCAACAATTAATAAATGGAGCCTCATGAAATTGAAAAGCTTCTATATGGCAAAGGACACTGTCAATAGGACAAAATGACAGCCTACAGAATTGGAAAAGATGTTCACCAGTCTCACATCTAACAGAGGGCTAATTTTCAAAATACATAAAAAAACTTAAGAGATTAGATATTAAAAAATTGATTGGCAATTTTAAAAAGCAGTAAATTAAATTATGGTCATTTGCTACTCATGTAGGTGTTTAATTACAGCATCAATTTATCAATAGCTATGTTGGCAAAGAAAGTATTTTCCTCTCCCCCTTTCTGTTTCTTGCTGGCCAAACACTTTTTAAAAATTTATATCATCTGGCTAGAGAGGAGGCTTGGTGGTTAAAAGCACTTGTTGCTCTTGCAAATGACCCAGGATTGACTCCCAGCATCCACATGGTGGTTCACAAGCATCTCTCACTCCAGTTCTAGGGTATCCAATATTTTCTTCTGACCTCTTTAGGCACCAAGCACACATGTGGTACACATACACACATGCAAACAAAACAGTCATATATAAAATGAATAAATCTAATGAATTTTAAAAGGAAATTCCATCATCTCTCCTTTTTTTTTTTTTTTTTTTTTTTTGTCATGATTTTTTCTCAGGATCAAGATGGCAGCAGTTAGATTATTGTGTGTATTTTTACTGTTGATTTTTCCCCAAATCTATCTTATGGCGTTCTTTATGCCTTTATTGTTTTAGGAGGCCTGAGATAAAGAAGGTACATATGTTAGTCTGAACTAGGGTGACACATTAATACTTTTTAATCTTTCTTGATACCCATCACTGTGGATATTTATGAGTTATTAGTTCAGTTAAAGTGCGCAAATATTTTATAATTTCCCCAGTGCTGAGCATTGAATTTGGTAAAATACTATTAGCACACTGAAGATGTTCTGTGCCGGGCCACAACTGTCCCATTCTGTTTTTTCAATTTAATCAGGGACAAAGATATTCTTTGTGAGTAGTCCCTTTGCTTTTACTTTTGAATAAGCCCCAGGGATGAACAGCCAAACACATTTACTAGGCCTTGTAAATCAATGATAGTTAAAAGCAACATTAGCTATTACAGTCAAGGTGTTGGGAGGATGGGATTCAGCTGGAGTTGTTGCCTCTCCCTGTATGGTTATGGGTTAAAATCCTTGAAGGTGTTAAAAATAAACTTCCCCAATGGATGCTCATCCATGCAGCATTACCCATACATACTAAATGCCTTGAACTGAACATCCCTGATTCGTGCTTTTACTATGGTATACAACAAGCTGAAGCCGATTAAAATTGCCTGGTGTCGTCTTTATAAAATGCAGCTGTCTGTGCTCTTTAAACAAAATTTGCTCATATGATGCCATAACGTTCAGTGAAAACTGGGTTTAGTTTTGGCACTACTGCTTCTTGAGAGTGTGTGATACCTTGGTTTTCCTGAGGCTCTGACTTTCATTTTCATATTCAGTGGGTCTCACACCTCCTCACTAACAGTGGGGATAACACCTACTTGGGTGGGAGTGACACTAAGTTAATGAGGAACAAATCCTGGCGTGCTTCTCTGGTTGGTACAATACCGTGCAAATGTAAACAGCACTTCTACAAATAGTGTTTCGGTTCATTTAAAAAGTGCCTACTGGGCTGAAGTATTTAGTGAGGGCAAAGTACTTCTTTGAACGAACAGCAGCCATGGAGAGTCATGTTCTCTGCCTCCCACACAGATCAGAAGGAAGGCACTTACTCTTATCATTCATGCACCCTTCTGGCTTGGAGATGGTTAAGATTTTGGCCTAATATAGGTTCTAATCTATCCAAAGCCCCTGCTGATTTGTTTCCTGATCTCCAAGTTCAGTGTATGCAAACTGCTGTCTCTGACTGCTCATCTTGTGTGGTTATTGCATTTAGGAGGTTGCTGATAAGTGTCTGCCTAAACTGCTCCATCTCTCAAGGGTGCTGGCATTTTTTTCTTACAATTTTTTCATTTTCTATGATGTCGAGGGTCTCAGGCATGTTAATAGATGTTATTCCCAGCCTTTCTGAAGGCTAGCTTTTTCTGAGCTTTCTTTGTCTGTCCTGGGCCGGATGTCCAGACACTGAAGAGATTTAACACCTAACGTCAGTGGCAGCTCTTTGGAGACAGGCAGACTCAAAGCCATTCTCAAGAATTCTTCTTTTATTTCTAAAATACCTTTGTGACCACTGGAAAGGCAGCTAAACTTGCCTTTTTGTTTCCTTTTAGTGTGTTCACAGCAGAACTGGGGAGGGAAAGGGTATCACAGGTCCAGCCTTTTCTTTTCTTTCTTCTTTTCCCCTTCTACTTGAAAGACTCCTTTTTGTTCCACCTCCAGTTACTGGTCTGGCAGTGCCAAGTACAAAAGATCAAGGGGGAGAGAAAAGGCTGGTTACTTCTGTGTTCCGGCTTCAGCAGACACCCAGCCCTTATTCCTGCAGCCTAATGGTTTATCATGACTACATTAGTGTTGCCAGTGGGAGTGAAGGCTTCACTTGACTTAAGCTGATGCTAGAAACACATAATACCGTAGCTGGCTGGCAGCTGTGTTGGGTTTAATTAGAACCAGTGGAAAATGGATCAGCTGTTTTCAACTTCTTTCACTCACTTCATCTCCAAACTGCTTTTTTTATTTATGGAATGTTTTCTCTGGGAGATAAGACCGCAAATCCAGTAAAATGAGTGAGATGATGTGCTTAGATGCTTGGCTTTTTTTTATTGATTGATGTTGCTTGTTTTAGGGTTTTTAGTTTTGGGGTCTTGATTAAAACTTATTCTTTTTATTTTCATTAATTAACTTGTGGGGGGGGGGCATGTTGCCACATAGTGCTCATGAAGACCAGGGACAGCTTTTGGAAGTCACTTTTTCCTTCCACTCAGGCCCTCTGTTGTTTCTGTTATGTGCTGCCGGCCAACTGGCCCATGAGCATCTGTGCAGTATTTCAGTCTCCCATATCACATAAGGATGCAGGATTCCAGAGAGTGTGCCACCACATCCAAGCTCCTTTCCTGGGTTCCAGGGATTGAACTTGATCATCAAGCTTGTGTGGCAAATACTTTTATTACCACTGCGGCTATCACAAGCTACTGGGCTTTTCTTACCCGGCGTCTGCATATCCTGTCTGTCTGAGCCTCATACATAATCCAGGCTGGCTCTAAACTCCTGATCCTTCTGCCTCAGCTACTCCAGGGAGTGCTGGGATTATAGGCAATGGCATCACTATGCCTGACTTTTTATTTGTTTGTTTGTTTGTTTTGTTTTTTTTACTTCTGGGGATCAATTACTGATTAGTTGGTTGATTGGTTTCTTGAGAGAGGGTCCTACCCTATAACTAGGTTAGATTGGTACTTAATGGATAGCCTTGATTTTACAGTTGTCCTCTTGCCTTGACCTCCCAAATGATGATTCGAGCTGGTTATAAATTATTATGACTTACACTCCTTGGCTTCTTTTGTATTATTATAGCAGTCTAGGCTCTGACTGTTCCATACAGTTTGCATGTTGATAAGGCTTCCAAACTTAAAACTTTAAAATACATGGTCAAGATGTTACAAATCACACAATTAACGCTAGTTAAGAGGAAAGGACAAAGCCAAGTGGGAGACTAGTGGCTAGTAGCTAGAAAATGCTATTAAGTGAATGCACTCACATTAGTAGTCTATGTTGAGGGTATAACCCAACTTATTAAAAAAGAAGACTAGCTTTGGTTTAACTTTACAATTCCACCTTACCACCATAAAGTAGAAATTACAAATTGAGTAGTTCATATTCTCTTATGCTTTTGGTTTGTTTTAAACAGGTTCCCAGAGTGGATGGTCTTAGGGTGAAAGAAAGAGCGCTAGTGAGGCTAAGGAACAGGTGTTCCCAGCTTTGACAGGATGAATGTAAGTGTCAAAGGTCCATTGGCTGGACCTGTTCAATGGGAATCGACATGGCTTTCAGTTATTGGTGATAAGCCTCTGTCAGAGGGTTTAAGGAGTTCATGGGGGTGGGGGTGACAATGAAGACTCTGGGAATGACTGGGAGCCAGTTAGAAGGACAGTTAGGGGACTTCTAACTGGGTTGAACAGTGAGTGGTCTAAAACTCTGGAGAATCTAAACACTGCATTTAATGGCAAAATTCTAGAAAAAAACATCCTTAAGAAAAAGGAAAGAAGTGTTAGATATGTCGGTTATCACGAATATCCATCTGACTCTAAAGACAGCACCAGTTTGAGCAGCTTTGGCCCCAAGTGTGAGGATTTCTGGAAGGAGGAGGTCTTGATGCTCCCCAGTTGGGACTTTAGACACTCAGTACTTCTCAAAATGAGAAGCCATCATGCCGCTTAACACTAGCTCCATTCTTACTAGGGGTGCCAAGACCAGGTTTATAGAATACTTTCCTAACAGGAAGAGAAGTAATGTAAGTGAATATAGGATCTGGTTGTACTTCTTAGTCCAATTTTTAGGGTTTATCATGTTACGCCCCACTTCTATACACATACATGAGGGCACCTCATACAAAACTTGTACTTTTGGTAAAGCTTACCTGTAATTCCTGACCCATTTTATAGTTAATATTTTGATAGTATTGCCTCAAACTGGGTGGTAATTATCACTGATCTTAGCCATCTGGTGAGACATTAGGAAAAGTCAGCTGCAAGATTGGCTTCTGTTTATTTATTTTAAAAAATATTTTTAGAATTTCATGCATCCACTTTATCTTGCAAATATTTTCTAGCTTTGACCATCAACCAAATCCTAAGTCATTGTGAACAGGCCAGGCCACAAAGAGGGGGGAAGTTTGAGTCATGAAATTCCATGTTTTGCAAGATACTAAAATACCAACTTGATGTAGGTCTCTGGTGCATTAAAAAAAAAACCAAAAAAAAAAAACAAAAAAAAAACCAAAACTAATTATTTTTCATCTGAAAGCCTTGAAGGAAAAACATCTGTTTTTACAGGTGAGAAAGGCCCTCCCTCTGTAATGCATGTATGGAGGAGGCCTAAAGAAAAGCAGGCTAGATTTGGGTTACTTTATCGAGGTGCAGACAAATGATTGATCTAGTGTCCGGAGATGAGAGCATCACAAGTGTTCCTCTTCCTCCTAAGGAGAATAATCTCGGGGAGGACACTCAGCAGCTCTTGGGGGCTGGGTTTTCTTTCTTTTTTTACCCTTTGTTTTGCTGGTTTGCAACATTCCTAACAATTGCTTTGCTTTGCAATTCCAAGTCATCTTCCCATAACTTCATTCCATATGTACATCATAGATGACAGTTAACCAACGCTCATTCATTACTGTAGTGATGCAGCCACCTCCTTCTGAAAAGGTTGTTGATGATGCTTGGCACAGGTAATTAGCAACCAGCTTGTGTTTCACATTTACCAAGCCATTTGTCAGTTTTTCCGTTACTATATTAAGGTGCCTCTGGCACATATACATACATATATATATATATGTACATAAATATATATATATGTACGTAAATATATATATATGTACATAAATATATACATATGTACATATATATATATATGAGAGAGAAAGAGAGAGAGAGAGAGAGATTTAGTGCACAATTTGAGGGTGCAAGGGGATGGTACTGGCCCTGGTAAAAGCCTCATGGGAGATGGCTTCATGGTGGCATGATGCACTTGAGAAGCAGTGGTCACATGACAAGACAGGAAGACATAGTGTGACTCAGAGGTCAGCCATGTTTTTTGTAGTAACTTCATATGAGAACTGCTAACTTACTCATATCAGAATAAATCCTTGAAGGACACAATTCCAAATGCCCAGAATTCTGCCATCATTTCTTTAGCGCCATCACATTGTTGGCTAAGTTTTCAAAAACAAACCTTATAGAGCATGCTCAAGCTATGTCTAGACTATAGTGTTAAGAGTTAGAGCCAAGTAGCCAATGGTTAAGAAAACTTGCAGAAGTTTGGAATTCAGTTCCCAGCACTCCAGCTCAGAACTGCTTCTAACTCCTCCTTTAGGGGATCCAATGCCCTTACCTTCCAGGGCAGCTGAATACATATGAACACACACAGAAACATGCAAAAATAAAGTAAGTAAACAAGAGTCAGGAGTTTTTTTTCCCAAGACTGTTTATGACTGTTGTATTTTCTATGTAATATATAAAGCACCAAATAATACAAAAGCTGAAGAAATGTAAATATGAAAAGAAAAAGATATGTTTTATGAGAATTAATACATTTTTTGAGTAGAGTCTATAAAAGAGAGTACTATAATAAAGCACAAGGAAGACACCATAAAATTAGGATATCAAAATATTCATAAATATGCAGGGCAGTTTATCTCCATGTTTCTCACTCACCAGGGGACCGTATCTTCTTGTTCCATTAAGAAAAAAAAAAAAAAAAAAAGGAAACTGGAGGCCAGCAATGATTCTTCATGCAGGAAAGCAGCAGAGGTGGGGGAAAGTCAGTCATACTGGGAAGGGGATGCCCTCCTGCCAAGATGGACTAACGTGTCTACAAAGAAGTGAGGATGCAAAAAATTAAAGTTGTCTAGATATGCATTTATAATTTTCTTCACTTTCATTCGTTGTGAATCAGACTCATTCCCAGACCTCATTGCATCTGCTCTTGGGAATTTTGTTCTGAATTGTCATAGTTCAGGGCTGACTTCTCTGAACATCAGCAGGGCTCACTGTGCTCATGGATGCTGTGACTAGGGATCCTGAGAACTTAGCCACACATTAGAGGCATTAATATTTATTAAAGGGTAATTATAACATAGGACAATAGCATCAGTTTCTGGGGTTGAATCCTGATTCTATTTCGACTGATACCTCGCTGTCGCACAACTTTTACCACCAAAACTTATAATAATAATGTTAGCTTCTTAGGCTAAGAAGATCAACTATTCATA
Organism: Phodopus roborovskii; assembly: GCF_943737965.1. Taxonomy (NCBI): domain Eukaryota; kingdom Metazoa; phylum Chordata; class Mammalia; order Rodentia; family Cricetidae; genus Phodopus; species Phodopus roborovskii. The sequence goes on along the minus strand of NW_026125299.1, from coordinate 2,222 downwards.
AAACAAAGCGTAGCACCCAGTTATAGGCAGTAATGACAGGTAGGGAATTTCGTTTTTCCTTTTAAAGTATTTTTTTTTTTTTTGGTAATTTCTGTTTCCCAGTGACTTAATATAATGCTTAACTGTGGAAATTGTTGGATGAAAGAGGTTGAACTTTGTGCCCCTTCTGGAGGTAGCTAAGGCAAATTGGAGAGGACCCAGGAACAATAGGATCCTGTAATTAGATTATATGGTGGCCAGAGGTCAAAATGCAGGAGCAAGTAGAACTTTCAGTCAAGGGTCAGTGATCAAGCACAGGATGAGCTCAGTGGTGTGCTCTATAAAGTCTCTGGAGGGATCCTAGGAGAAAAAGCAGAGTGCCACAGGCCATGAGCCCTGCTCCTGAATCACAGCTGGCCAGAACAGTGCTGTTATCTGCAGCTTATTCTGCACAACTTGGAGAATGAGCCTCTAAAGCTGAAATCACATCTGTCACTCCTGTCTTTAAACCCCTAGAGAGGCTTAGGAGCCAACCGCGCAAAGGGGCCAGGAATTCTGCAATTACCAGAGCTCTCATTTAATCTCCTCCAGCTACCACTGGCCCTCTGGTACTCTTTCAAAATATTATTATTATTATTATAGTTTTGCAATTATTCAGGGGGCAGGGTACATGTGTGGAGGCTGTGGACTAATCGTAGGAGTGAGTTCTCTCTTTCACCATTTGGGTCCTGAGAATCAAACTCAGGCTGTCAGGCTTGGTGCCCAGTGCCTTTCCCCAACTTGGCTATCTCTCTAACCCCTCATTGGTATTCTCTCTTCCTGTCTTTTACTAAAGATTTATTATTTTTATTTATGGGCATGAGTGCTTTTGTCTGCATGTGTGTCTGTGCACCATCATGCAGTCTCTGTAGAGGTTAGAGGAGGTCACTGGATGCCTTGGAGCTAGACTTACTGATGGTTGGGAGCTGCCATGTGGGTGTTGGGAACTGCATTTGGGTACTGGGTCTCTGTAAGAGCAGCAATCAGTTTTAATGGCTGAGTCATCTCTCAGCCTTCGTACTGGTATTTAAAGAAAAGGATCTTTCACTCATTGTCCTGTGCCCCAGAAGGCCATAGCACCGGCATTGATCTGTCCTTGTCTTTAACCCTTGACCCTTGGCCCCAGTTTCGTTTTCCCCAGTAAAGTCTTCCTCAATCCCCAATCCCCACCCCATTCTCTACTAGGCTTTCTCCTTTTTTTTTTTTTTTTTTTTTTTTTAAGTGATGCGTGAATTAGTAATTTAGTTTTCTTATCTAATAGACAGTAAGTTTTCCGAGGGCAAACAACCTTAACTACTTTGTTCATTAATGTGTCCAAGAGCCAGAGACAGTTCTTGGTACATGGTCTCTTAAATGACAGAATGAAGAACCAGGACTGGACTGAAGACAGCCTGAAGCATTCGGGGTCATGGTTGAGCACTCTGCCAATGGAGGGCAATGAACTGGTTCAGAACAGTACAGCTGTCTGACTTCAGCTAGTTTGACAGCCTTTTCTTTCCCCAAATTTTCCCAATTTTTATTGCCTTAGATTTGGGCTTACTCAGGCAAAGAAAGCCAGGGAGTTGTGGGATAAGTCCTAGATGATCCAGATAATAAAAATGTCTTTGCTTCATTTTGTGACAAAGAGGGAAACACTATTCAAGCCCCTTGCTCCTCCCTCTCTTGCTTGTCTCCTAGTTTGGCTTTCTAATGATTACCTCATGATTGAGCAGCCAATTCTTCTCTTGATTCTTTAACTCTTGTAATTTCTGGCCTCCTATGTAGATTCATTTTTGTCATTAACTATTCACTGCCCCCCAAGCTAGGATTTAAACAATTCCAGATTTCATAAAGTGCTAGTGTTCTTCACATATAAATACTAATCATAAAATTATTTAGATTGACTTGGGGATCCATACGATCTACCTAGGTCTGACCTAACTAGTATCTGATATAGGTTCACTAACCTTGAAGGCAGGACTTTGGAACTCAGTAAATTTATTACAATCCTTTCAGCATGCATGTAATCTTTGGAGCAGCCCCTTAAGAATCATGGGAAGTAAGTGGTGATAGATTCCTGAATCACACCTCAAAATTACCAGTATTTTATTAACTTCTGAGTCAAGTCCAGAATGCTAGCTATTAACTGGAGCATGCCTTGGAGTCTGTGTGTAGTAGCAAACTCCATGTTGCCAGGAGCACGATGTAGCCTTCTCCAGGCAGCT
>NW_026125298.1:0-100405 GCF_943737965.1 Phodopus roborovskii | reverse complement strand
AGAGCAGCCATAAGAGTCAGAAATTCTCTCATTCACACAGTCAGAAATCCCATAAAAATTACTAAGCTAGAAGCTGCAATATATATGCAGAAGACGTGGTGCCGACCTGTACAGGCCCAGTGCTTGCTGCTTCAGTCCTGTGAGTTCGGGGAGGCACCTGCTTAGCTGATCTAGAGGGTCTGTTTTCCTGGTGTCTTCCATTTTCTTTGTCTATTTTCTCTGCCTCTCTTCCATGTGTGGTTCACTGAGCTCTGAGAGAAGGGATTGTTGAAATAATTTTTAAAAATAGTACCCAAATGGCAGTTTATAGTTTAAAACTCTGCTAGCAGCAAATCCCTGATGAAAGACACAGTCATTTATCGCAAAATCTTGTTGAACTCTGATAGCAAGTGGATACTGAGAATCATTTTCATAGTTGTGAACTTAAATAACCAGTGCTTAGATTCTGCTTAGCCAAAGGTTCTTATAATCTGAAAGAAAGACTGGGGGGAGTGGTGGGTCGGGGCAATCAGAAATCTCACCTCCTCTCTCACCAGTATTATGTGACCACAAAAAGACATTTGAGTTCTTTCCCTAAGTTGTTTTCAAAGGAACATTAGAGTAAAGAGTCCTTTTATTTCCCAAAAGTCTCTAGTTACATAAGCTCTTCAAAATGATTCACTATATGTCCCTTGATCTAATTTTTATTGATTGAAAGTTTAGACTTTGGAGTATCTCTATCTGTTTTTCAGACAATGGAGTCAATGAATGCTGGGAGACTCTTCACCCAGGCATGCATGATGGATTTTGAGATCATCCTTAACGCACAGAAGTACTGTGCAGGCTGGGCTGACAAGGATCTCATGGTTGAACAATATCAAGTGGTAAGTACGTTGAGGAAACTACTAGCATGATAGTAGAGGTAGGCCCTTAGTGAAGATCTCTCCGGTGATATGTGTGGCAAAATTATTCCAACTAGGTAAATAATTTCTTTTTCTCTTTACATTGTTCCCAACTACAGTTCTGATGCTTGGAAGTTCTGTTAAAAGTCAACATCACGAGAGAGTTTAGTAAGTAGTATTCTCATAGACTCAGCTACTAATCTGAGTGAGGTATCTCAGGATCCTAATTTTCAAAGCTAAGCCATGGAAATTATGTCTCGACTCATTTCCATATTGTTTGTTTATATATCTTCTGTAATAGTATTTACCCTAAGACTTTGCATGTCCAGAATGAGTAGGCATGCGCCAATCTGCCCATTTAAGCCCAGTATACTTTCTAGCTAGCTTAGTGTTCTTTAACAACCCAATTTACACAAATGTGTTTTCCCAAAGCAACTACACAAGGTGAGATATTGATTACTAGGTGAGTTAGCAACCTTTTTGTATGGAAATGTTATGTATTACTTAGTGAATAGGATATACAAGTAGCCATAGAGCAGGCACAGTGACTTAAATATTTCATGTTAGAAAAGAATAAGTTTGAAAAGGAAGGATTGGAGGTGCAGGTTTACATCTTTACCTATAAAGACTTTAGGACCTGAAAACAATCCGTTCAAGTACTTTTATCTATGATGGGCATTTCCACTCAATGGAAGATACAGTATAAGAGGTGTTTACCAGGAAGTTAGAAGATGAGGAATAAGCAACAGGGGTACTAGGAAGGGTGGTTGTTTTTTGTGACTCTTAGGAAGCATAGAGGAAGACATTTTAAGTTCCTATAGATTTTGACAGGGAAAGTGCTGGTGTCATAGCAGGTTTCTGTGGAAGCCAGAACAAAACATACAACTCCAAATGGGGCCAAATCAAAGTGAGTGTTTGCTATGATAAAACACCATGACCAGAATCAACTTGTGAAGGAAGGGGTCTCTTCCACTTGGATTTCCACACTATACTCCATCTCTGAGTGAAATAAGGGGCAAACATTGAGGGGCAGAAACCCTGGAGGCAGTAACTGAAGCAGAGGCCGTGCACACTTATAGTGTACATAGGCTCGCTTTTTATGGCTTACTCAGCCTTATTTCTTATACATTCCAGGACAATCTGCCAAGGATGACACAGTTCCCAGTGGGCTGGGCCATCCCACATCCAACAATATTTGAGAAAATGCTGCATAGACTTGCCTCCAGAGCAGTCTGATGGAAGCATTTTCTCAAGGTTAAGATGTCTTTCCAAGATATATTTAGGCTTGTGTTGCTAGTGAGGCATGAGAGTCAGTCAAATCAAGATAGGAAAAAAAACAACAAAAACAAAAACAAAACAAAAACAACAACAACCCCCCCAACACACACACATTTCACTTTAGGTACATTATTCATGGAATAAGGGATTGCATTTATGTTTTGTAGGAATAAAGGAAACTCCAAAACTGGAAGAACTCTAGAGAAAGATTTCTCACTCCCTTGGAGAAGTTTTATTATTTTAAATTATTTACCTTTTAAAAGTTGGTGCTAATGGGACATTTGAGATCCTGCAAACATTTGCATGTGGCTCTGCCCCTCCCTGTGAGAGGGACATCACCTCTCAGTTTCTTTCCGACTGCTCTTATGAGAGTGACATGGAAGGCAGCCATCTTTGAATACAGGGAATGGAGTTAACTGCCTATTGGGTCTTTCTCAATCTTGTCACTAATTTTCATGTACCCCAGTCTTTAGACTGAAATTGTCTGAGGACACTGTTGTTTATGTTATGAACTTTTATAGATAGGATATTTGTTTCCCTTTTGCTTCTCCCTGTGGGCTTCCTCTTCTACCAACTATGCCTCACTCTGCCATGCATGTTACCACATTTGCCTTTAGTGTATGGCATGTCTGCTCTGTTTTCTAGATGGAGATAATTTCACTTACACAAGACGTGAACCTATTGGGGTGTGTGGCCAAATTCTCCCCTGTAAGTTCTCCTTCATGACTCCAATGGGGAAAAGGAAGCAGTAATTCCATTTGATCTGAAGCCCATCCCCACACAACCGAAGCTTGTGTGATGGTTATGTATAAGTGAATTCAATAATCTTGACTGCCTGAAAAATATATTTCTGTAACTTTGCTTCTTGGATATGGGCTAGCTGGAGCAGACCCCCTCTATATGCTGCTATACCTTTGAGGGTGTGTCAGTTTTCCAAATAAGCCTAAGTGTTTACTGCATGTGTTGTTTTTGGAAATTCTGCTATGTTCTAGTTTCATGAGCTGTGCTTGTAAGCATGTGACAAAGGCTTATCACGGCTCATCTGTGCTTGGACATGTCAGGGCACACAGCACCTCTGTTTGTTCATTGAGACTTCCCACTGTGGACAGTAGTAGCAGCAGCAGCAAGTTGTTCAAATCGGTAGAAATGTCTTTTTGATTTAAATGGAAGGAATAACCTCCATGAAAACTGGAATAGTGTGTGGCCTGTATTGTATCTTTAGGTAGCAGGGTTGGGGACTCCAAAATTCTTCCACCAAAAAATCATGTTCTAGATGTAACCAGATTTCCCTCTAAGGTTAACACAGGACAAATAGCCATATACAGCTGATTTGTTATAATTTAAAAGACTAAATTAAAACACTGTGTAGTGTTCTGAAGCTTTTGAACTAATGGTGACTCTTGTTTAGAGTGACTGAACATATTGGTGTATTTTTTGGAACTGTTCAGTAGTTCAAAGGCTTAAAAAAACACTCAAACACACCTATATCACTCTATCTGCTAGGAATACTGGATAAGTTTAATATTAGCTCCCCGCCCACTCTCTGGATGTGACACCTCTTTGCCTTTAACAATGCTGTTTGTCCAGCTGACCTGAACAAGGGGAGCTCATGGACCCCAGACTGATAGCTAGGAAACCAACATAAGACCCACCCAGACATGGGTTTCAGTTAGGAAGCCTGGGAATTCTCACGGGAACCAGATGTATCCTAGTGCAGGGAACATACTCTCTGGAGCCATTCCCATGGTGGAGGGATACTCCTTAGCCTAGAGATATGGGAAAGGGCCTAGGGCCTTTTACCCAAAGACTTGACAGGCTCCGTAGATTGATCCTCATGGGGGCTTTTACCCCTCTCTGGGGAGTGGATGGGGTGTCTCGGGGTTGGGGGCATGGGAGGAAGTGGAGAGATAGGGAACTGAGATTGATATGTAAAATAAGAAAAATGTTAAATAAAAATAATTAAAAATAAAAACAGAAAACAATGCTGTTTGTCCTGGGCTGAGACTAGCTCATTGATATGGAGAATACATTCAACTTGCTTAAGTCCCTGGGATCACTCTCTAATTGCACCCGTACATGCGTGTGTCGCACACACAGGTATGCACTATGTGTGCGCGCACACACACCACACACACGGTCTCCTAGATAAAAATTTTCATAATTTTAAAAATTACTGTATGTGCCTTCTAGAGGGAAAGTGAATTACAGATTCATAACTATATAAGAAACCATGCAGTAACAGTTCTCTTGCAAAATAAGAATTCAAAATAACAGGACTTAATTAGATTTGGTAGTTCTTTCCCATTCCTTTGTCCTATCTAGTTTGTTTTGTTCTTTTTATCATTTACTAGTTTCTTTTGTGAACTTAAGTAAAATAAGCTAGATAATTATACACATTCCAAAATATTAGTCAACTTTCATCAGGGTGGCAAGAATCAATAACAAACATGGTTCTGAACAATGCAAACTGTTCATTGTCCAATTTTGCTTTTCAGTGGAATGGTCCCTTGTTTATGTTCATTTGGAAGATAGCCCCAGCCCTCAGCTGTGGGAACACCGTGATTGTCAAACCAGCAGAGCAAACTCCTCTCACTGCCCTTCACATGGCATCTTTAATAAAAGAGGTGAGTCTCCAGAGTCACAACATGCAGGTAAATTCAGGGTCTACCTCCCCTCCCGATTTACCGTACAGACTTCACTACTGCTACAGTGAGTGAGCGTCACTATTCACACATGGCTGATGCCCACTCACAGGTGATGAATGCTGCAGAGCCACAGTCTGTGACTTTTGTCAGCCATCACGGATGAGTCTCCTGTCTAAATAATGACAGAAGCTTATAGCCAGTCATATTATATCTGGTTATTCACATTATTCAAATCTCATGAACATAAGTTTGAGAAAATATAATATTTTCTCAAATAATTAAATATTGAGCTATATCTTCCCCCCCATTCAGCTTATAACTGGCCTAGTTGCTTCTTATTTTGAGTTTTATTATCTCTAATGGTTAGTGGTTTCTATGCTAATATGCCTGCTGTGTCAATATGTTTCTAGTTCAGCTGGTGGTAACAATAAATTCTATCTTTCTGCATAAGTAATTTAACATACACTCCTATAGCCTATCAATTTGAGTTATTTTTATAAAATTTGACACAGGTAATCATTGGGGTGATGAACAGTTGTCACAATTTTGTTGTCAACTTGACATAGCTAAGGAGCGGATATCTCATATGAGAAATTGTCTTTATCAGATTGATCTGTGGCTATGCGTGTGGTGTATTTTCTCGATCATTGACTGATGTGGTAAGGTCCAGGTCACTGTGGTACTATCCCCTAGGCAGGTGGGCCTGGCTGTGTAAGAAAAGTAACTGAGCCAGCCAGAGAAAATATGGCAGACCATTTCTCCATGGTCTGTGCTTTAGTTCTTGGCTCCAGGTTCCTTTTTTTTTTTTTTTTTTTTTTTATGCATATAGAATATTTTTTATTTAATTTTATATAACAAAGTCCAATTAAATGAAAACAAACATTTATACACAATATTTGGGAATTTGGGCGTCGTTCTTTCCAAACTACTTCCTACTGGTAAGGGGCGCTGTCTTGGGGGATTCGAAGAAGATTCAGATATCCTAGCTGTAGTCTGTAGGGCTGTTTTGTCCAGCTGTTTGGAATGTAGGATCAGCTTGTACTCTGTTTCAGGCGGTCTGGTGTGATCAAACCACATTAGTCTGGAGCTCCAGGTTCCTACATTGGCTTCCCCTCAACAATAGACATAACCTATAAGCCAAATAAACCCCTTCCTTCCCAAGATTGCTTGGGCCAATGTTTTATCATACCAAATGAGAGACAACTAATACACCAGTGGTGACAGATTTTCCTTAGAAGCGTGGTGTCTAAGGGATTGCTACATCAGAGATATTTTCATGTGAATAAGACATTATAAACAGTAATGAATAAAGGACAAATATACTTAGGGTGTGTTTTCTTGACTCCAGAGTTAGCATAATGAAACAACATTAGTCTCCCTCAGATCTTTCATGAATTAAATTCTTGATCTACTAACTGCTTGCCCCTTAATTTACAGGCAGGATTTCCTCCTGGTGTGGTGAATGTTGTCCCTGGTTGTGGGCCCAACTTCAGGGGCAGCCATCTCCTCTCACATTTTGGATATTGACAAAGTGTCCTTCACAGGATCAACAGAGGTAGGTCCTGGGAGGTCTTATCTCTACCAAGGAGAAGCAGGGTCCTTGCAGGCAACACTTTCTTTAAAAAGTTGCTTTGGCGCTTTGTTATGCATTCTAGACTATAAACATGTTTATCACAAGTGGATGACTTTTAGACTTAGAAGAAAAGTTTCTGTTACTAATGTGGAAAGACTATAGTAAGCAAATTTTAGTGTAATCACTGCCATCTCTTAGGAGGAAATGTAGCCCTTTGTCAGAAGAGTGGTAAAGTGTATGGTAGGAAATACAACTTAGGCCACAGTGATTTGAACAAATCAAAGTATGGGGTTACTGCCTCTAGATTAAGAAAAGTAATCAGATTTTGTGACCCCTCCTGGAAGTACCACCCTCCCTGTGGGTGGGGGGGTGGGTGGAGAGGGTGGTCAGGGAGGACATGGGAGGGAGGGAGGGAGAGAGAGAGGAGGAGGGAGAGAAGGGAGGGAGGGAGGGAAAAGGAACTGGAATCAATATGTAAAATAAGAAAAAGCAAGCAAGCAAGCAAGCAAGGAAGCAAGCAAGCAAGCAAGAAAGGAAGAAAGAAAGAAAGAAAGAAAGAAAGAAAGAAAGGAAAAGAAAGAAAGAAAGAAATGATAACATCTCACCTCTAGCTCCTTGTTTGGGGCTCTGGCTACCAAGCATACCCTGAAAGGGAGACACATTCCACTTTCTTTCAAGTTCCCGCTAGCAGAGCTTTGGTTTTCTGTGTGCCAGGCTACATTAGATGACAGTTGAAAAACAGGAATCAGCCCCAACTGTAACAAGACTCAGCAAGAGGAGAGAGTACTAGAGAAAGAGTTGAGAAACATATAATTCTGGGGATTGAATGAGTTTCTGTTACAAACAAAGGAGTATGTAGGTATTAAGCTATTTCAAACAAAGCCATATTTGAGTCACTCTGTGAGGTTGGAATGTTGTTGGCTATTGACAGAAAAGATACTGCATGACTCATTGGTATGCATGAAAAAGTGAACATGGATAGACCTTTATAGGGTACAGCCTCTGCTCAGGTTCAGGTCCTGAGATAGGGAAGGGGTAAGAAGGGAAACTTGTGACCACCAAGTAGGTTGAACTCAAGTCACCCCAAATAGCTCAGGCTGTCTTTATTTATACTTAGAGGTTTTCTTACCAGGGTTACATGAACAGCTTTATTATTGGCTTCTATTTTTGACTTAAGAAACACATCACAAATTAAGGAATACATGGTAATAATTATGAAATCCCCCATTGTTCCCCAAATACAGCTTCAAAATCCCTGCATAATCTTATTCTAGACAGAGTTTATCATTTTTTTCAGACTTAACTAAATCAAGCCAGACACATCCTGCTCTGGCAGCACTAATGTCAGCTGACAGCTACTTGTGGTTACAAAGTTAAAAAGTAATAGACATGGGCACAATGCTTTAAGGTCAACAATATCAAATCCCAGACAATTCTTTCATTTCGGCAAGCCATTCTTTCCCTAGAGTTGCCTTTTCTACAAGAGAGTCCCATGTATCAACCTTTCTATAAATGGCAGACCTTAATAAAGCACACTCTTATCATCTCACCATACCACACTTCTACCAATATAAGTTCCTGTGCTTATATTCCTCATTTTGCATTGTAGTTTTTCCTCATCAAGCATACAATATCCTACTAATGATTCTATGCTTGATATCCAGGGAACTTTCAGTAGTTGGCACTATGTGTATTCCTGAGGTTTTCCCCCTTTTCTGTGTATGCACACCTTACTCGCCTCCCAGAACTGTGAGACATGGTTAATATTCTAAGTGTTATTTTCTCATATGTACAGAACTGTTTTTATTGAGTCCAAAAAGTTTCCAGGATTAGGAGTTGTAGTTAGTAATCAAAAAAGAGATTTGAGAAGCATTCGCTCCCTGTTGAATCTTCAGGAAAAATATTCAAGAAAGAACAGAATTCCCAAGGAAAATTACAGCCATTGCATGTGTGACTGAAGAAGTAAAACTAAAAATCACCCAAAGGATCATCACTATAATGAGAGAAAAGAGCCTGAAGCCATACAAATTTAGCAAATTCCCCTGTGCTGTCCTGTGGATTACTGGTCTTTACCAAGTAAGAGTCTGAAACCTGTTGTAGTTAGTCATATGCTGATATGAGATTAGGCTGCATGGCTCCCATCAATACCTCACTAGGCTGCCAACACGAGAAATAATAGAAGGTGATTTGGTACTTAAACTATTCTATTCGATGGACCAAGGCAAGAAAACTCATCCAAACATGGAATTTATTTGAGGTTTTAAGAAAGAAAATGTGCCTAGTTAATTGAGAATAAGTTCATTTTTTCATAATTGCAGTTAGCTGCATAGATGTTGTTTTAAAACTTCACGGAGAGAATTGAAATAAGGCATTGAGTTTTGATTTTCTTCCACCTTTTCAAATTTTTTTTTGTAGGTAATAGAAAGACAGTTTATCATGTAAATCTCTGAGATAGGTAAAATCAACCATACATTCAAGAATTTCTTTTTGGAAAAAATGCATGATGGTACTCAACTACATGATGATAGCTTTAGTTATGGTGATGCAGTAAGCAGGCTGATAACGTAAGTATATCAAGCAGGCAGGCCAGAAGGAAGCCTAGAATTCTACATCTTTTGTAAACAGGGATGCTATGAGTACTTCTGAACCCATATCCTAGGGCCCCTTCTCCAGTTTGCTTCTGCCCAGAGGCTGATGCTGCTTGAGCCTGGCAACAGCTTTGTTCTGCAATTATCTTAACTAATCCTCAGCTTGGTGTCGTTTTGCTATCCCTGTAATGCTATCCCCATGCCCATTTACTTCTGAAAAATAAACAAGGAAATTAGGAGACTAGGCAACTTCTGGCTTTGAATAAGAAGGGTATGTCTCAGAAAACAGAAGAATCCTTTCCCCAGTTTGGCATTCTTTTATTTGAAAAGCAAGCTCATAAGGATTTCGAGCACTTGAGAGGTAGAAGTGGGATGATACTAGGGTTTCAGGTCAGACTAAGATGCATAGGGAGATACTCTTAGAAAGTGAAAGAAAAAAACAAAAGAAAAGAAAGGCCAGAATGCAGGAAGGACTAGAGGAAGAGGGAATAGAAGGAAGGAACTGTGAAAGAATAATTGGGGTGATAAGTTAATGTTTAGGGTTTCCCTAAGCATGTTCGCTCATTTATTTATTTCTACTGATCTAATTTCAGAGTTAAATTTATTAATAAAATATTTAAAAGATTGTGACTTTTAGCAAATCAATTCTCTATTGTCCTAATGCACAATAACAGTTCAGCTTCCATATAAGACTTAAAAAATTTACCTTATTTTCTGATGAATTAGAAGCCTTTCATTACATGCCAACATGTGGAGTAGGCAGAGAAAGCCAGACATTAAAAATACAAACTGCAATGGTTGCCTCCTAAAGAGAAAGTAGACCATCTTAGCATATTGTGTTCTCAATATATACAATGAAGAGTCAATAACAATTAAAACGGGATTCGAAAGTCAAGACTAAAACTGATCATAGATAATTCTCTAGACAGTAAAGGATCCACAGAGAAAGCAAAATGAAATAAAAGCAATGTAATTTTCTTCAAAGAAGCAATTAGAGTTAAGGAAGTGAGAACGGTGGGATTTCATCTTAGCGTAGTAGAAACAGAGAGTGCCAAGCCAGTTTATTTTTCTGTGCTAAGTGACATGTGTTTGAGAATGGAAGAGTCATGGGAGAGGTAGATTAGGGGTGGGGACTGAGGCGATTAAGAGTGAGGACACTGCGATAAGACAGGGCAATAGGCAGTGAATGTGTTTTTAAGAAGATTTACACAGATATACATGTACTCAGGAGCATCTTTATGAGCTTTGGGAGACCAGGAGAAAAGAACCATGTCCATCTCATCAGAGCAAAGCTCACGAAGGGTCTGTGTTAAGTTAGAGCTGATCCCAAATAAAGGACCAACCTGAAGGCAGTCTGGGCTAGGGAGGGTACAGAAAGAGAGGAAGAGAGCTGAGATTTAGATGATGGAGAGAACACTATTTTGGCTTGGACAAGAGTTCTCTGAATGTCACTAGAAGCATGAGAAATCAATACATGAGGTGTTTGGGAGTATTTCTTATTTAAATAAAGAGAGGACATTCTGATAAAAATGAAAAATAATCTCTTACCTGTTCACACATGAAGTCAGCTCTCACATCTGCCCATGAACACTTTCCGATTTACTCATATTTGCAGACTTGATGGTGGAGGCTTTTATACTTGAAGGAGTAATAGATCTTGAATAACATCCATTTCATGTTTCCTCCAAATTAAATTAAATAATGGTGCAAATGTCCTATAAATGCAAAGGAATTAAAACAATATGTCTATGCGAGAACAAACTAAGCTCCTCTGTGATGTTTGGTTTCAGGTTGGCAAATTAATCAAAGAAGCTGCAGGGAAAAAGCAACCTGAAGAGGGTCACCCTGGAGCTGGGGGAAAGAGCCCCTTGCATTGTGTTTGCAGATGCTGACTGTGAGTATAAGTCCCTTGCTAGCATCTCACCCTCTTCCTCCTGATGCCTGATAACTCCACACAGGCAGCCAGAGTCTCATATGTGATTTTATCAAAGTGTAAGGAATTAACTAGAGTCTGTGGTTATTCTTGAATGCTTTTAAATTGTTCCTTGAGCTGACACAGAGAAGATTTTGTTCTGGGTTGGGATAGATTGTTACTTCCCTTCAATCTGAGATAGTATAAAGGACTGCATCTAGAAGAATATTTGATATGGTTTTGATAATTCCATACCTTTAATTGTATTGGAAGACACAAGATTCTTAGAGACATTTGGGACCAAAAATAGTACTGGTTGCCGAGTTCCTATTTTTTTTCTCTCCCTTTACTCTGAATCATTCACCTGGTATGGGCCAGAAGAAATTGAACCTGTTAAATCATTTATCTCTCTTTTCCATTTTAGGGGTAGTTAAGTTTATCATTTTGATGTGACCTTATTAATAATGATACAGATCATTCTTATTTTACTACCAAATAAAATTCTCATGTGACTTTCTACACAGTGACAGTTTACTTGAAAGTTGTGGTGAAGAATTCCTTTAACCAGCCCTTCAGCTCATCCTTAAAACGAGGTTATAAACAAAAGATCCACAGAATACACTGTTGTCACTATTGGGATCTTTACTGGAAATAGAACTTACTACTTGGTTAGCAAGATTCATAGTTTGTCATTTTGTAAACTCTTCTCACTACACTTTCAGCAACTACAATTAGCTCACAGATTTATATACAAGTTCTACAATCATAAACTGAGTATTCTTCATTTATAAAATTAAAACACACACACACACACACACACACACACACACACACACACACCCCTAAAATCTTTTTGTTTAGAATCAACAATATTGTAACACAGAACTCTAGACATATTGGACCACCTAAACTATGAGTTTAGTTTGCTTCCATGATTTAGGCTTTAGTTAGATTTTGGAAATATTTTTCCTGGATTAAGGGTGGGAGAATGAATTGTTATGATGTAGTGAGTTTTAGTTGTTTGAGTGTCATTTCCAGAAAGATAACATTTTTTCCATTGAGCAAAATAGTCAATAATGTTTTGAAATTATTAAAGGCAATAGATAATTCAAATTTATCTTGTCAGCTAGTTAAAACCTGACACCGAAAACAATGTAATAGTCAGAAGAATTATAAAATAGAAGTAGTTATAAAATTATTTGCAATGATACTTGATCTTTTAGTCAAATCTACCTTCTTCAGAAAAATCATAAAAGAGTTTTTTATTGTTATTTTAGAGTTCTCTTGTTATTATTTCCAAGGTAATTTGTTACCTGGCTTCAAAACAGTGGAATATATTGAGTAAGTCTATATCTCATTAGATGATTGATCAGCTTTTCTATCACTATATTGCATTTGAGAAATATATATATATATATGTGTGTGTGTGTGTGTGTGTGTGTATTCTTCAGAAAATGTTCTTTCTTTCCTGTGAATGCTTCCTTTGCAGTAGACAATGCTGTTGAGTTTGCACATCAAGGAGTATTCTACCACCAGGGTCAGATTTGTGTGGCAGCTTCCAGGCTTTTTGTTGAGGAGTCAATTTACGAGGAGTTTGTGAAAAGAAGTGTTGAGAGGGCTAAGAAATATGTTCTTGGAAATCCTCTGAACTCAGGAATAAATCAAGGTCCTCAGGTGAGTAAACATTAGGCAAGAAATTTTGGATGTCAAAACTAATCTTTTCAGTTCTAATTTAACTTCCTATTCATTGCTCATTGTTAGCTGGCATTATTTTGATCTGGTGATTTAATTAATAAAACTTCTAGCAGCAGAGACATCTTTTGTGTTTTGTGTTGGCCATTTTTTTTTTTTTCTATCTAGAACCATTCTAGGAGCCATGGCGGGACTTAAGCATGGAAAGAAGGTCTGGAGAGATGAATCAGCACATACAAACATTTGTCACAGAACCACAAAGACAAGAGTTCTGATTCTAGCCCCCACATAAGAGCAGTATGTGGGTAGGAGTCCAGTATTAAAAGGGTGAGCCGGTTAGTTAGACTGGAGCTATGAGTTCAGTGAGAGCGACTTCCCATTAGAAAAAAACTTGAAAACCATTGAGAACGACACTCAGTGTTAACATTTGGCATCCACATACATGTACATGAAACTATGTACACTTTTTCCACATGCAGCTGCATGCATCTGTACATGCATTTGTTCCTATGTATACTCACACACATGAAAACACACACACACACCCTCCACATTCACATAGACATACCAAAAAGAAGGAAAGTTTAAAAAATGCTATCATTTTCTGCATTCTTTCTTTGGTAAAATTCTCTAATTCCTACATAAAATTTTAAGTTTAGACGTTTGTATACATATCTGTAAATTCTCCCCTTATAATCAATCCTTTATCTCAGCTGCCATATTATAAGCAATAGAGCACTCCCAACTCCCTGCAGGTTCCTCATTTTCTCCAATGCAATGATATCATGTTTTTGAAGGGGCTCATTTCTGGGCTTCAGATAAACTTCTCCTTTTAGTTATCAAAAGCCAGGTATTCCCTGAGGACTCTAGGCTTCTTCTTTATAGTTACACCCACTGCAAATATGAATGTCTTTGTCTCTCTCATCCATATTTAACCTTTTGCTCTTGTACAGCTTTTGTTCATGGTCCCTTGTTCAAGCTCTTGGACCTTCGTAGTTTGCTCCTCTCTCTGTATCCCATAGTTGAGGACACTGACCTTATCTGGAGACACATTAAATTGTCACAATAAGGTGAAAGGGATTTACATCTAGTGAGAAGAGGAAGGGATACTGCTGAGAACAAATCAGGGAATAGGACATCCTCACAGCAATGATCTTAACTGTCCCCAAGTGTCATTAGAGCTGTTTCCAAGAGCTTTGATCTAGGGACTGAACATTGACCTTAGGGGGGGCTGTTATTCTTTCTCATTAACTATGATACACGGTTACTCACTGTTGAGTTAGACTCAAACTTCATTCTTGAATTATTTTATAAGGGTAACTTAAATTCAATTAAGAAAAGAATACATTGTTGCCAACTATTCCCTGAGAGAGAAACCTGGCAAAGCCATAAAACCCAAAGAGGACACGGTCATCCTCAGTAGTTTCTCTGGCTATAATTATCTTGGAATAAGGTCTTGGAATTCTCTACTTAGCACAAACATGCAAGTAGAAAAGCCTTAGGATAAAAACAATGCCAAGTGGTGAAACCCCAAAGACAGAAGGTTAACTGTCAAGTGAAGGAACTATTGTGTTGTATCAGTATCATTATATTTCTTACCATTGAGTTCAGATATTATGCAGGGGTTTTTTTTTTGTTTGTTTGTTTTTGGTTTTGGGTTTCTCTGTGGTTTTAGAACTAGCTCTTGTGGACCAGTCTGGTCTCGAACTCACAGAGATCCACCTTCCTCTGCCTTCTAAGTGTTGGGGATTATGTAGTTCTAGATAATTTTCATAACATGTAGTATTTTTTCAAATTTCTATTTGTGTGTCTCATGGTCCAGAAAAGTGTATAATTCTGAGTGGTTTTGTTGTTACTGTTTTTCATTCTATATACATAAACATAAAATATGTCTATCATTTTATATATATATATGATTGAGGAATATAGAAGACAGGGAGAGTAGATGAATGGAAGACAAATAAATGCTAGACTGATGACAGTGTTACATACTTAGAGGATAGTAAGGTAAAAGAGGGTCCATTGGTATCTGTAATACATAATACTAAACAAGGGTCAATATTTTCCTTCACCTGGAAAGAAATTAGTATCTTCAAAAAGTAACTTTCAATATTTTATAACTTCTAAGAAGAACATATTAAATTAGACTTAAAATATTGAATCATAGAAGTTGAGAGCATACAATCCCATTTTCTAGCTGATTAGCACAGGGAGCCACTCTTTGTAAGTTCATAGCTGATTGTGGCAGGTAGTACTGTATAAGTAGAACATACAGGCATGCTGGGAATTTGACCAACAAAACAACAAGTCTCAGGCATCTCAATTCTTCTCTCTCTCTCTCTCTCTCTCTCTCTCTCTCTCTCTCTCTCTCCAAAAGGAAGAGCTTATGCCAAGCGGTGGTGGTGCATACCTTTAATCCCAGCACTTGGGAGGCAGAGGCAGGCAGATTTCTATGAGTTCGAGACTGGTCTGGTCTATAAGAGCTAGTTCTAGGATGGAGCTCGAGAACCTCTGTTTCAAAAAAAAAAAAAAAAAAAAAAAAAAACAACAAAAATAGAGCTTATTGGAAGAGACATTGACTAGCATCTCATCCACTGCTTTTTGAGTCACCAAGTCTTTTTTAAGTAGAGTTTGAGAAAACACATTGTATCACAACCAAACAGGTATGGAAACAACAAAAGCCATAGTATTTGTATAGGAAATATAATTTCCACAGTTTTGGGGATTCTTCTTTTTTATGATTAGCCAACTTACTGGGTTTGAGTTTATAATAGGTGTGTTACTTATTTCATATTACATATTAGAGTTTATATAGGGATAATTCATCTATAAAGACTTTTCTTTTTACTTCATATGCTTATATGCTTATATGCACATATACTTGGAGTGAGCAGTATTTTCATTTGAAAAAGAAAATTGACCTTTCCTCTACTTAATTATCTTGCCATTAATGAGAACATATAGTAATATCAATCTCAAGGATTCACCACACACTGAAATGAGACAAACCGTGTGGTACATTGACACATGTAGCACCATACTGATTTTGGTGTATATTCATAAATGACTACTAAATTAAAAATTACTAATTCCTTCATTCTTAGTAACATAACCTTCTCGTCTTTGCAGCAATTAGTTTTCTTTAATTTAAAAATTTCAAGAATTTGATGTGAATACATTCTGTTACTCCCGTTCTCCTCACCATCGCTTCCCTTCCCCCCCTCAGGTTAATGACATCTTCTTTAATTATTGCTACACACACAACTACATATTGTGCATAAACATATCCCGCCAAGTGAATTTGCTGTGGCTTGTATGCCTGGGTGTTTAACCTGTCAGGTGGTTTCAACCTCATTTACAATATGTTATCTTTCGCGTTGCTCTTTTCTTGTGTGTGGTTTTTTTTTTTTTTTTTTTTTCAACTAGATCGACAAGGATCAACATGAGAAAATACTTGATCTCATTGAGAGTGGGAAGAAAGAAGGAGCCAAACTGGAGTGTGGTGGCGGACGCTGGGGGGAACAAGGGCTACTTTGTCCAGCCCACAGTGTTCTCCAATGTTACTGATGAGATGCGCATTGCCAAAGAGGAGGTAATGGGTCCACGATGTTCTATTTCTGGGCCTTCCCATATTCTTCTGTGTGCCATTCTGAAACCTTCAGCTCCTTGAACAGCATTCCCAGAAGTGCTTGATGATAAAGTCTAAAGTAATTTGTGATCAAGACTGATCAGTGAGGAATGCAATGGACTACAAGAAGTTTCTATCAAACACAGAACAAATTCCACAGCAGCTTCTATAGGTGCTTCATTAACAGCCTTAAAGGAATGGGAAATGACTTTGTCATTTGTAAAAATATGTTCACGTATTATGTTACATATGCCAGGCACTGAACAACATATACTGAATGATCTCAGTTATTTAAAGGAAGGAAGAAAGAAAGAAACAAAGGAAGGAAGGAAGGAAGGAAGGAAGGAAGGAAGGGAAGGAAGAAAAAGTCAACCTCACAGGGACAGAGTGGACCATCCAATTAAGGGAAGTGAGAATGAGTCCTGGGGAGTGCAATCTAAGTAGCATCATTAAAATGGTACCCAGATATTCAATGTATAATTAAGAGAAACTAGTTTGTGATTAAAATGGTAGCTAATATACTCCATGTGTTTGAGGGCTTTTGTATATGCAGAGATATGAGCTTTTGCCTTAGACAATGAAAGTGTCATGTATTACAAGAAGATGAAGAGTCCCAAAGGCAATGAATCATAATTTAAACATTCCATATATCTGATGGGAGAGGTCATTCTGTATGTTTCTCATACTGGTTAATAATAAAGCACTGTTGGCCAATAGGAAAGGAAGATAGGAGGGACTAGGAGACAAGGAGGAAATAGGAAGTAGTAAGGAGGAATCAAGATGGAGAGTCTGGAGAAAGCAGTATGCCGCCGGCTCCCTGGTAAGAGAAATACATAGATCAGCAGAAATGGGTTAATAATTAAGGCAGAGCTAGCCGATAAGAAACAAGTAACCAGGCCAACAGTATTGTATCAAATACAGAGTCTCAGTGTATTATTTGGGGCTGGCGGCGCGGCGGCAGGACAATACCAGGCGGTGGGCGGAAAAACCGTACTCGTTACAAATGGCGCCCACGTGGCTAATAAGAACTTCCACTTAAAATTTAACAAAAGCTTAAAAAAGGGTTTTAGAAACAAAAGAACAGAGACAAGCAAGGTTTCTTGGTAGCAGCATTTTTCTCAGTTGAACTCTGCTTTGCTAGAGACAAGCAGATATTCGCGCGGCTCCTTTAAGGGAAGGTTCCTGACTCAGCATAAACGGCAAAAAACCGCACAGCTTTTAAATAACTCTGCTAACAGTTTATTGGTGTGTATGAGAGATGGCAATGGCAGTGACCACATCTCCAAGCCGGCAGCATGCTTTCTGGGTGGCAGCGCAGACCAAGGCGGTGAGCACAGCTTTCCGTGCTGGCGGTAAAAGTACCCCGCCACCATCTTTGGTAAACCGCGGCTGACACAGCTATGACTTTCATTTTAGCAATGTTGTTGTTTACCAGATAAAAGACTTGTGGCCAGACGAAGATAAAGATTTACAGTAAAGACAGATTCATATTAAGAAAACCTCTAAAGGTTTACAGTGTGTTTTAAAATATACGTAGACATGAAAAAAAAAAAATGGTTTTAAAGAGACAAAGAGGAACTGGGTGTTGTAGCACACGCCTTTAATCCCAGGACTCCAGAGACAGAGGCAAGCAGATCTCTGATTTCAGAAGTAAACCTGGAATGCAGAGTGAATTCCAGGGCAGATAAAAGTTACACAGAGAAACCCTGTCTCAAAAAATGAAAAAATAAAAGTAAAATAAACAGTAATAATAAAGCCACGTAAAGATGAAAAGCTCAGAGAGAATCTGGTTACTGTATGCTATTGTGTTGTCTCTGCATTGTTTGACTGCTGAGAAAATAACAACAACTGATAAAGGAAATGCTGCTGCATTAATTCAATTTATATATTTTAAAAATGCTTTGACTCCAACATTTAAGTTCAAGGACAAGTTACTGGGGAAAAAGGATTTCTATTTTTGTTTCCACAGAAAATGAAAAGCTGTGGATTCCTTCCAGACTAATGTGGTTTGAGCAAGCCAGACCCCCTGAAACAGTGTTCCTGGTGATCCAACATTCAAAACAACTTGAATAAGGCAGACTTACAGATTACAGCCAGGATTTCTGCATCTTCTTAGGATCCCCACTGACAGCGCCCCTATCAGCAGGAAGTAGTTTGGAACGAACGACGCCCAAATTCCCAAATATTGTTTATAAATGTTTGTTGTCATTATTATGGGATTGGTTATAAATGCTTAATGACTACAACCAATCTTTTTAAAGGTAAAAAGGAATTATGGTATAGATATGCATAGTTTGTTTTGGAATGGAAATAATTACAAAGAACAGAAATAAAAATCAAATGTGTTTGGATCATCCACCATACTAAGGTTGTCCGAATCAATTCACTCAAAATTCACTCAAGTGCTTTTGAACTGTTGCACTTATTGACCAATTATTCTTTGGATCAGAGCTATTGTTCTTACAGATTTTGGTTAACATGTATACAAAGGACAATAAAGCAGAAAATAATCTTCATTCAACAAAGCATTTATTATGCTCCTGGAATATACTCACTGATAACTCATTTGATGCTTCAGAATAAGAGCCTGGTGCCCACACTGTGCCCACTAAGTTGTTGCTACTCTGAGCAAATCCACCACAGTCCTTTTCCACCTGCTTTCCATTTACAGTGTTCATGCTGTTGTGTTTCTGTGTTACAGAGTCATGGCAGAAATTAGAACCCTATGAATCTGCCCCCAATCTTCAGGGGAGTGACCACTAATTGCACCATGAAATTCAAATTGACTTGGAACCAGAAAACCATTTGAGGCTTGAAGGTTTTTGCCAATCCATGTTCCCATTTCCCAGGAAATGGTACTAGTGCTCAGAAAATCCCTTTATTTCATCTTGAATATAGTAGTTTTCATGTCTATGTGAAAACCCTGTTGTTTTCTATTACTTGGGAGGTAAGATACAGACTGGGTTTAATGAAAGGTTGGCTCACACTGGATTAGAAAAGCTGTGACTCTTATTTCCTATCTTGTGACTCTAGCCACTTCCAGAGACCTCAGGGTTTGGTTCCTATAGGATCTGGGTTTAGGCTTCCAGTAATAACTCTTCTTTTCATTTTTTGCTTTTTGGTAATTCTGTATATGCTTTGGTGACTAGTAAAACCTGGATAAAAATGTTGTGCTGTTTTAGCTCATTTTTATAATTATATAAGTACCCAAATATAATAAGGTGGATGATATTTGAATCAATGATATTCTTGTGTTGAAAGCATAGACATTGTTCTCAGTCATTGTCTATTTGTTACTCTTAGAGCGAAGGACTGCTTTTTTCACTATGCTTCCTTGTGAAGTAACTTGAACAATGAAGAAAACCAGGCTTAGGTTTTAAGATGTTTCCAAGGAAGTCATGTACTTAGTGATTTCATATTTAGTCCTTGCATTTTGGGCAGCTCTGTTACAACATGTAGGATGAGATGTTGCAATGAAGACTGGTGTCTGTTCCACAGAGAAAATAACACATAAGCAGAGCATTTTTTTCCTTTTTCCCTGGCCATGACCACCTGTTTTGATCCTTACACGTAGATCTGAAGTGAGAGATAAGCACTTTCGACCATGTAGAGTGGATTCTAGAGAAACATATGTGGTATATTTAAAGCATGAGTGTTAACAAACCTGTTTCTTTGTGTGTGTGTGTGTGTGTGTGTGTGTGTGTGTGTGTGTGTGTGATTCTTTCTATGTAGATATTTGGACCAGTTCAGCAGATCATGAAGTTTAAATGTATAGATGATGTGATCAAGAGAGCGAACAATACTACCTATGGCCTAACAGCAGGAGTCTTCACAAAAGACCTGGATAAGGCCATCACTGTGTCTTCTGCTCTGCAGGCTGGGGTAGTGTGGTAAGTTCATCTGAAGTAAGGTATGCCCTTCCTGTATCAGCCACATGGATAGGCTGAGTTGACCTCCCTCTAGACTTGAATATTCATAGAAATTATCTGACCTGTCATAAAAATAGTTTCTGTAAATGAAAAATAACAACAAAATTCCATCATGTTAGTATAAGTAATGATCAACATGGGGGTCTTTTTCTTTTTCTTTTTCTTTTTTTTCTATGACAAAAGTACTGGTAAATTCAGTGTTACTAACAAACACATATTCATATTTTATATTTTCTAACTATAAGACAAACTCTATCCCATGTATGTTTATAAGTCATCTATCAGAGGTCAACAACAGCTCTATAAAATATAGATCTCTGCATTAGCATTAAAATAATTGTTCATGGCCTGCAGAACATTCCAGTTACCTCTCTCCCATTGCCTTTGTCTACTACTTCTCTTGAGTTCTGTCACATTCTTTTTACTGTATTTTTCTTTACAAACATCTTAAAAATATTTCTAAAAAGCTAATTATCAGATTGATAAGTGGGACCAATTCCTGTCACCACTTCTGTTTAAACAATCACTTGACCAATGATTGGAACAAATGTTGTAGAAACACAAAATAATTTCTAAAGAGAGGTGATTTTCAACTGCTAAGTGTATAAACCTCAAGAACACCACAACGTCATGTTATGAGCAGTTTTCCTACCAGTGTGTTCCCAGAGCCACATCAGCTCCAAAATAACACACAGAGATACTATATTAGATATAAAGTTGTTGGCCTGTTGCTAGTGTTTCTTGGTTAGCTCTTAAATATTAATTCATTTCTATTCATTTAAGTGTTTCCACATGGCCTCATCTCTTCTACTACATCTCCCAGAATCCTCCTTGTCTCCTAGTCCCTCCTATCTTGCTTTCCTATTTGCCAACAGTGCTTTTCTCATTAACCAATAAGAAACATATTTACAGAATGATATCTCCCATCATCTCATCTTCTCTAAAATAAAAAGAACGGTTTTAACTTTAATATAGTAAAATATATAACAAAACAGTTATAAAATAAGAACTATTGTTAACAATATTTAGTTATTAACATTTAGCAAGATTTAAAGAAAATATTCCATCTTCTATCTGATCTTTGTGAGTCTAAAGTCTTATATGTAACTTATCTTTAATTCTAACTAAGGAAAACTATAACCATAACTGTCTTCAACTCCCTCAAAGACCACAAAAGGATAATATATAAACTCTAGAAATGATAGAGACATCTTTCTACCTGGTCAGTCACCTGAAGTTCTGTAATGTTCCGTTCTTCAGCCTCTAGGCCATAGTGTGTCTGGCAGACTCCTCAGCAAGGCAGGAAAATTTAAATGTCCACCTTTATTGGCAGTTTGTCAGTCACTTTTCTCTGTGTCCTGTAGAATGTCTAGCAGACTCTTCCATCAATCAGGAATCCTGCTATCAATGTCCATCTTGTTTCAGCAGTCACTTTTCTGTGGATCCTGCATGTCCAGTTTATATAGCATAAAGTCAAACAGTCCAGACAAGAGCAGTTTCTTGCTCAAATGGCTAGTCTTGTCATATTGGGAATAAACTCCATAATGATTTTCTTTAATATCCATCTTCCTTTCTGACTCAGGTGGTATTGCCAGGAGCAGTTATGTCTCACTGTCAAGAAAAACCCTAAACCATTTTAAAATACTTCTGTAGGTCTTTGAAATGGTTGAAGAATATTTATCCATCTCAAATATATCTCTGTATATCTAGAAATCCTAACATAGCTATAAGTTTTGACTAGTATAGGTAACCAACTATAATATGTACTAAATTATACATTACATTGTTTAAATGAGCTATATAAACACAATACCTAAACAAGAGGAGAAATATACATATCACAAAATTGACCTTAAATTTGTATCAATAAATGAAAATCCAGTCCAAAATAATGTATTCATTTCTATGACATAATCCCCTTTTTACCTTTAAAAAGAGATTGGTTGTGATCATTAACCATTTATAACCAACCCCATTTAAATGAAAACAAACATTTATAGACAAAATTTGGGAGTTTGGGCATCATTCTTTCCAAAGTACTTCCTGCTGGTAGGGGGCACTTTCTTGGGGATCCTAAGAAGAAGCAGAAATCCTGGTTCTAGTGGTCTGCAAGGCTGCCTTGTCCTAGCTATTTTGGATTTTGCATCACCTGGGCCATTGTTTCTGGGGGGTCTTGGTTGATCAAACCATGTTAGTCTAAAAGGAATCCATAGCTTTTCATTTTCTGTGGAAACAAAATTTTTGCTATGAGCAGTTTTCTTGCCAGCCTGGTCCCACAGCTGCATCAGCCCCAAATAACACACAGAGATGGTGTATTAGATATAAATCTTAACTATTCACCCATTTCTATTAATCTAAGTGTTTCCACATGGTATTATCTTACCAGAGAAAGAGTGCAGACCTCTTCTCCCAAGTCCCTACATCTTGACTCTTCTACTACCTCTCCCAGAATCCTCCTTCCTAGTTCCATCTATCTTGCTCTCCTATTTGCCAACAGTGCTTCATTCATTAACCAGTAAGAGAAACATATTTACAGAATGACATCTCGCA
Organism: Phodopus roborovskii; assembly: GCF_943737965.1. Lineage (NCBI taxonomy): Eukaryota > Metazoa > Chordata > Mammalia > Rodentia > Cricetidae > Phodopus > Phodopus roborovskii. Next base: position 77,729 of record NW_026125298.1, on the reverse strand, counting down.
TTGACTTTATTCATGTAAGGCATTAAAGAACACCATTCAATCTCACCCTCAGACATTTTCTCTTATATATGAGTATATATATTCATACTCATTGTTGTGCCATTTATTTCTAGGTAATCTAGATGCCTTCTGCATTCTAAAATATAGTGCTGCTTTTAATCTCAGTGATCATATTAGATTGAAACAAAGGAGTTCTCAAGGAAATTTCTGAATTTTTAAATTTCCTGCTTAGAAATTATGGGATGAGTTAAGTATTATCTATAGTAGCCACCTCTTCTTTGTTTTAGGGTAAACTGCTATTTGACTCTTAATGCCCAGTGCCCCTTTGGAGGATTCAAGATGTCTGGAAATGGGAGAGAAATGTAAGTTAAGCTTTATATTACAATAAGCATATATTTTGTGATAAGGATTGGCACTCTCAGGAAACTGTTCTATTTTCACTACTTTGGGGATAAAGTCCACCTATTTTTAGTACCAAATAATTATTTAAATGTTGGAAGTACTTCTTTAGTGCAGAAAGGCAATAACAAATAGAATATACCTTATTAAGCTCCTACTAACCATACATGACCATTCTAATAACCCCACCTTGGTAACTAAATTGCTTCCTGTTTTTAGGATTGCCCATTGTATATATGAATAGAAGCTAGTTGGGAAACACTCCCAGAAACCAGGTTCAGGGTAAACTGGTAATATTGAGATGCATGTAAATAAATATTGAAATACTCTAAATATTTTAATATATGTCTTAATAAATTATAGTTGCCTTATCTCAACCTGATATGCTTATGGTGAAATCTACCTAATAACTATGATGCATCTGTTAAATAAGGCATTTGTTGTAAAATATCCCCAGAGAATTACTGACTCCTCCCAAGAGCTATTAGTTATTTTCAAAAGCAGAAAAGCAGAATTAACAAATTTGGAAACTCAGATGAATTTGTATTCTCTTGATTGTATGTGTCAAGTCAGTTTAGCAAAGGTTTCCATGAACCTTCATTAAGGCTCATTTCTCTGCAGATATAGCTTAGTCTCATACTCTTTCATGTGTTGTGTGGACTGTTATGAGAAGCAGAACTGTTATGTGCAGGCTTACTAGAGCTCCTCCAGATGTGCTCAATCAGAATCAACATTTGATGAAAGCCCCAGAGTATTTAAATACAAAAGACTTAGAAGTCAGAAATAGCAACATAGATTTTTCTTAGCTAAGGAAAAATGTAAGGAGATTGATGCTCTTGTGGTATATGCTAAAGTAATATATGTACAGTGTTTCTGAAGAAGATGCCTTAGGCCAGCCTTGATGTGACAATACATTTAGAACTGAGAGTGTCCAGTGCCTTAGTAACATTAAATACAATGGGAACCAACTTGGTCAAAATTATGAGCTAGTTTGTCTGTATTTTTTAGATGAACTACTTATTAAAACAATATATTCAATGGACTTCCAACAGCTGGATGAATCTTTTTAATTATGTTGAAAAACATAATTTTGAGGTTTATAGAAGTTTAAATTATTCACAAAAATAATCAATATAAGGGGATTGTTGATGGCTGTCTGTGAAGAAGAAGAAGAAGACATCATCTATGTCTATATACACAACTGTTTCAGGAGCAGGGCTGGAAGAGAATCAGCAAATCAAGTTCTTTGGCAAACCCATCTGTGTATAGGTTTCATGATCCTGGGAACAGTCCTGTATACATGTAATATGATCTTATCTTAACAATGTAGAACACAACTGAGTATAGTCTTTCTAAATTAAATAATTCACCAGGTGGAAAGACATCATGATTTCCAAAATTGGCCTCAGGTAGAATCCTAATAAGTTACTGTGGTATCTACAGATGGACTCAAGTCAGCTTCTGGTCACTTGGGGCTGATTTGAAAAAATATTAAGTGTATAATAGGACATTGAGTAACAGAGAAATCCAACATCTTCTAAAACCTGAAAAGCCTGGATCAGATCAATTTTAAGTTTCTTTCCTCTTTTAAGAATATACATGTTATGAGTAAGGTATTTTCCTTGTCGGTCTTGTCCCTCTGCCATGCCGGAGAGAGGGGCTGGCGTTCTTCTCTTTGTTCTCCTCCTTACTATTTCCTCTCTCCTCCTTGTCTCCTAGTCCCTGCTATCTTGCTTTATTCATTAACCAATATGAGAAACATATTTACAGAATGACATCTCCTATCATACACAAGCAATCCAAAAACAAAACAAAAAGAAACAAAGAAACAAAAATCCCATCTACAAAGATTAGGAGTTTGTTTGGCCCAGAGTTAAAACTGCAGCTTTGGAAGAACAGAGCACCCTGACAGAAAGTGCATCTTGGTAATTTTCTAACGTCTCGCTACTCCTTTGACAGTGGATGGTGAATGTAGGCGCTAGTGCAGCTGGTGGTTTATTCTTTTCACCATACAGTCACTGTACAGTGCAATATGAACTACACTTCCCTATTTGTTGGTTCAATAAAACATAATCAGATTGAATTGTGTAGTAGTTGGTCATTCGAACAAATAAAGTAATGTAATGGATTTCTTCTCTGGAAATAAGGCAAGTACATTATTATTTAAAATAAAAGACATTTTAGAATATTGCTTTCCACTGGGTAGTTTATGTTTGGTCATAAAACTTACAAGCTAGTACCTATACAAAGTACTATGTATCCAATAAATATTACATTGTCCCTACTCATATAAGCAAGAAAAAAATTGTATCAAATTATGATAATTACATTTGATTTACACTGCAGCATGCAATCATGTCTATATGCAATTTTTCTTCCCCTCTCCAGGGGTGAGCATGGTATTTATGAATATACTGAACTCAAGACAATTGTAATGAAAATATCTCAGAAGAACTCATAAAGAAGTCACCAGAGTGAAGAGAAACCCTACAGCGATGACTACACATCTCCCCTAGTCACTAGTATAGCGGGGTTTTCCTTTAACTCTTCTATTAATTTCTTAAACATAAGCAATTTATCAATACTAATGTCACACATAAAAAACATGTAACTTAATCTGAAAGAATCATTAGTCTGCTAATATGTGACCCCAATTCATACCCTCGGTTGAAAAGTACAAGCTCTCTGTTGTGATGATATCTTGCTTGTACAAATAAAGCCTGTTTGAAGGTCAGAGAATGGTGCTTGCCACTAGCTAACCATAGAGGTCTGGAGGTCTGTACAGACAGAGAAGAAGTGAGATAGCTGGGTGGAAACAGAATATAAGCAGGGAGAAACAGGAACTCAGTCTCTTGTTTGCTGAGATACTAAGGAGGCAAGGTGTGGCTATGGCTTGCTCCTTTTCTCTGATCTCAGCATTTTCCTCTATATCTGACTCTGGGTTTTTATTATTTAGACCAATTAAGAATTCTGTTTACATTTTGGAGCCCAATGTGGGACTCATATCCACGGCACTCAGATTGAAAGGTGTGAGCTCTCTGTGATTCTGTTATGATCGATCAGGCGTTTACATTGCAGAATGATTGAAATATTTACTCGGTAAGGAGGACCAGCTGTGATTTAATCTCTGTCTTTCAATGACTCCTTGAATTACTCAATCTGCATAATGGCTACAGAGTAAACTGTTCTGTTCCCTGTCATTATTCCCCTCTGAGTGTTATGAAATGTCTTCTAGAATGCCATACCTGCTTGTCAAATGAAATGCCTAGCTGGAATTAGAATGAAAGATTAATAAAGGTAATCTCACAGGATTTTGTTCAATTTGAATTTTAAAATATATATTTATTCCTTGAAATTTCATATATGTGTACAGTGTATTGTGATCATATCCAAATCTGTTCTCCCCTATGACTTCTCCCAGATCTGCATCCATATACTTTATCCTCCCGATTTCATGTACATTTAAATTTATTGTGACCCACTGAATTAATGTTGCCCACATGCACATGAGTGTGGAGCCATTCACTAGGGCATGGTCAATCTACCATGGGCCATACCTCTGAAGAAGACTGACTTTTCTTCCACCAGCAGCCATCAACTGCTAATAACTCCTCTTAGGAAGGTGACTTTTTGAGCTTCTGAAGCCATGCTACATATAATGTTGACAGGCTTTTTCTTGTAAAGATTTTGTGTAGCTAACCACAACCACCATGAGTTCATGAGTACAATGAACCCATCATGTCCAGAGGCACTGTGTTGTCGTAAAGGCCTGACCTCTAGCCTTTACAATATCTTTACACCTCTTCTATGATGCTACCTGGGTCATGGGAGGATGGGTTGTAATATGGAAGTTCCATTTCTTGCTGAGAATTCCACAGAGATTTATTCTCTACATTTTAACCATGTGCATCCTTTTCTAAAAAAAAAAAAAAAAAAAAAAAAAAACTTCTCTACAGAGGACTGACATGAAATAATCTATGTGCAAAGATGTAAGTCTTCATTGTAAGTCTTCATAGGAAGTTTGATACTCTATCCTTCAGACCAATGCACATAGCACCTTTGTTACTTCGGATAAGAAAAAGATAGCAGGCAAGAGACTTCCTAGGCAAGGCAGTATCAGCTTGATTCTTTAACCTGTGATGAGGATTTGGAGGAAGATTTGATAAAAACTTCCCCACTTAGGGCTAGGTGTTTCAAAGTCTCTCATTAGCTGTGTACTTCTGAGTTAGTTCCCACCTATTATGGAAAGCAGCTCCTTTGATGATGGCTGACCAAGGCACTGAGCTATGAGTATAGCAGATTTTTTTAACCATATTTATAATCATTCTTTTGAATTCATTATCTGGCATTTCATCAAAGTAGTTTTTTGGGGGTTAGGGGCATTGTTATATAATTGATAATGTTTTGAGGGGAAAAAACAGTCTTAGTATTTGTTACTTGCATTTTGCAGTGGGATCTGCTCATCTAGGGTTAGATCATTGTTTCAATTTTGTTGTTGTTATTATTTTAATTTAGGTTTTGCCCATTCTTTCAGTGGAGGTGTTTGCAGTGTTCAGGAGAGACTGGCTTGTGAGAAAGTTATATTGGTTTTTACCTCTGTTACCATGATGCCCCAGGCAATAGACTCTTGCTGTAGTTTACTTCCATGGGTTGAGTACTGTCTTCAGCAAAAGTCACTATCCAGCTGTTAACCTACTGTGATTAAGGGCAGGTGGCGACAAAACAGCTACCACCTGTTATGTACTAAATATTTTAATGGGTAAAGGGATCCTGATATCACTGTGAATAGTTAACAATATTGACAATGTTAGATATCATAGGTATGAGTGGAAAGGAAAAGAAAAAGATGTAAGCAATCAATGTAAGGCTTGTGGTTAGTAGTAGTTTGTTAGATGGAAAGTGTAGGAGACAGAGACATGTAGGAATGGAAATAATAAAAGCCAAAGAGAAAGAGAGGGTGGATATGATGGCATCTTGGGTAATAGTAGACTATAAAGAAGGGGTAAGATATATACCTAAGTATCATAAACAAAGTTCATTTCTGAGTAACATGAGTTCTAATAGTTCTTAATAATGAAAGTCCAGAGTCAGATATAGGGAAAAATGCTGAGAAGTAGCAAGCCAAAGCCACCTTTACCTCACTAGTTTGCCATTGGAAAAGGGAGGGAGTTCCTGTTTCCTTCTGCCTATATTCCTTTCTTCACCCAGCCATCTCACCTCCTGTCTGTCTATACAGACCTCCAGACCTCTATGGTTAGCTAGAGCCAAGCTCCACCCTCTGATCTTCAGACATACTTTATTTGCACAAACAAGGTATCATCACATTTCTGGGCTTTGGAAGATGTAATAGTAAAAGAAAAAGGTATGGGGTAAGAGAAAGAAATGAAAAAGGCAGAGAAAGAGAAACAGCACTAATCAGAGAATGTCATGAACTAGAGGGAACAGTGTTAGCTTGCTACAACTGATGTTGTGGGGGGACAGAGAGCTGAGTGAAAATAGAAGAAAATGAAATAACTGGCTTTGATATTGTTTCTGTGTCCTGGCAGATCTGTTTTGTTATCTCCCAGTCCCAGTACAAGATAGACCAGGAACTGGCTTTCTGCATGAGCTGTTCTCTTGTGGACTCCAGGTTCCTCCTCTGCATGAATTTTCTGGCAGAGTTACTTTCTGTTTGTGAGCCAGGCAAAGTTTGCAGTGTTACCCTGTCTGGCCAGCAGCAAAGGGTGGCTGTTAGATCTCTCATGCTTAGTTTCCAGTTTCATGATCCTTTGTTAGGATGGTGATACTTCAGCCACTTAATTGACCTGTGAAATCCTCATGGGCACAGCCTTACAGATTTCATGATGTTTGTCTTTCTGATTAGCTTGCCAGAGTCTGTCAGATTTGGCAGTTTATTAATCGAAGTCACAGTATTAAGTTCCATAGAATGGGCTTTGCTGGAACTTGCTGAAACTGATTCTGGGGATTAGAGAAGCAGCTGATGGAATGATAGCATATTTCTATTCTCTTAATTACCTTAACTACAATTAGCCACTTCTTCCCATGTGGCTTGTAGACTCATCCAGAAATGACAACTTGAAATTTCAAATTTTGTTTTATTTAGCATGTAATTTGTGTAAATGCAGGTGCTACTGGGCATGCATGGAGGTCAGAAAAATCCATTGGGAAAATTGATTCTCTCTTCCTACCATGTGGAACCTAGTGATCCAACTCAGTTCACTGTGCTTGGTGAGCCATCTAGTGGGCCACCAATATGAAATTTTAAAAATGTAAGTTTAAGTTATAGTGATAAAATATCATCACTAAAATTAAGAGCTGAAATGAATACATAAAAGTGTTATAGATTCATCCTCAGTTCATCAAAGAAACATTGTATTTGTCAGAATAAAATTTGAAGTAACTAGCATATAATTGAACAGATGGATCAATATTTGATAAGCAATTACTGAATTACTGTGACGTTCTGGTAATAAGTGTTGTACCATAATAGCACTTCCTAGGTGATTTAATTTACTGGAGAGAAAGTACACAATGCTTGCAAATAAAATAAAATAAACAGAGGGGAAACATAATATGAACAAGAAATCTATAACCTTGGGTGTAGTAATGTGTAAAGAGTTATACATTTGTGGGAAATTAGAATGAATTATTTCAGGAAATCTGAATGTATAGGAAGCTCAACAGCGAGTTAATTTTCAGAGCACCAAGAGAAAGAGAACACTCCTCTCCACTTCTGGATGGTTCATGGAAATATATCTGGAGGCATTCTACACACTGTGTTCATCTGGAGTTCAAAGTTACACAGTGAAAACATTCTAGTATTTGGAAATTCCCATACCCTTCTTCGTTTTGTTTATGATGACATTTTCTTTGTGCCTTGTTTAACATCAATGAATATTTAGGAAGCCATGTTGGGAGGTGCTGTTATTTCAGGGGTAGCTCTGATATATCAAGGAGTGCTCCAAATATCAAAGGAGCCTCTGAGGTGATGCTCTCTATGTGACACCCACAGCCCACATTCCCATTATGCCTTGCAATGAGGACCTGCTCACTCTGGCCAGAGTTTCCACATGGAAAACAAGCTGGGCTCCAGTAAAAATAAGAGAATATTTAAGCACTGGGTTGTTTATTCTAAAAAAATTCTTACTTCAGTGACTTAAAATTTATGATTAGAGATTTTTAGATGAGCAGTTTACAGATTCAGATGTTGTAATAAAATAGCTTAACATTTCCAAATAGTAGAGACTGTGTGGCAGTGATATTGTAACATTCTAACAGATGCCCTAATCATGCCTAGCAGTGTGAGAAGCTCCTGAAGTCATTGCAACTCCAACTTCAAGTTTTGTTAAGCTTGTGTAAATTTAGAAGATTTGCAGTTTGACTGCCTTTTAAGATTTGTAACATAATTACTGCCATTTTAAAATCTGGAGAAATGGAGGTCTGTGGAAAACCTGAAAGGTAATTTGCTACTGTGTATGAAAAATATTCATATATAAAGGGGGGCTGCATTTTCTTAAACCCAAAGAGTGCCTGTATTTTTACCAGATGTGTTTGAACCATGTATAAATATGTCAGCTGGAAGACACATGAACACTGTGGCAATGCACCCCATAAGACCATTTCTCATATATCACAGACAAGGCAGGGCAGAGCATAAGACAAAAGCCAGAAGCAGTTTGATTATTTGAAAATTAAATCTTCCTTCTATAAATAAGACATTATAGGATTAAACAAAACCTTTTTGCTTTACATTGTCTGGTTCTGAGTCTCTGGACAGTATTTTGTATTCCATTAATCACAAGAAAGCCACATCAACAATAATGATTAAAACCTTGGAACGTTACAGACTTTATTGTCGCCCTATGTGTGAAGAACTTTTTAAGAGATTTAGTTTTGCAATTATAAGTGTGATTTCATTGTTCACAAAGTATATACAACAAACTAATATTCATTTTCGCAAATGACAAGCTGAGTGATATAAACTAGAATTTTCTATTCAAGCAAGGGCAGTTTCAGAACTCAGACACAAATCATCAAAAGTCTAGTCTAGTTACGTTTATTTTTTTGGTCTTTTATTTTTCCTGTTACTTTTTAAAGTCTTCATAATTTAGTTATGAAAATAAAATGTCATTAAATTTACTGAATGGTCAATGAAGAGTTGAAATATGGTGGATGGACTATAGGACATATGTAGAGGAAACTCTAGGTGTGAAATCCTTGTCCTATGTCAACTAGGTGACATTCAGATATTACTTGCTTCACATAAAAGATCCTGCATATTCAATGTTTCAATCTTGTAGAAAAGATGAGAAATACATACAAAATTGTATATTCATAAGAAAGTATAACACGCAGTGTTTATGACTGATAGAAAGAAATTCTGTAATTTTTTTTAATTGGAAAAAGTAATTTCATACTGACTCCATGGAAAGGCAGCTAGAGCTCCCTTGTATACTGAATATAACCCAAGCTTGTGAAGGAGGTGGACTCTAGCTTAGATATGAAAAATAAAATTGGGAAGCTGCATTTTATATGGCAAATGGCCTGTGTAATTGGCATTTAATGCTAGTAAGAAAGTTCAAGAAATTTTAATATTTCTGTAATGCCAGCCCTCAGAAGGCAGAGGCAGGTGGACCTCTCTGAGTTTGAGGCCAGCCTTGTCTACAAAGTGAGTTCCAGGACAGCCATAGCTGTTACACAGAGAAAACCTGTCTCAAAAAGGTGCATATGTGTGAATATGTATACTATTACCTGTATTCAAAGCCAGCTTATGGTATCTTCAGCAATTAGACAAAAAAGTACCTAAAGTGGTTTGGTAATATGTTGATATTGAACTTTACATGTATTTACATGGAAAACACATAACTTTTGCTTAGTCTCTCCCTGTTGTAACAACTTGCAAAACTTTGGCAGAAATTCACAAGTGAAACACTGAGGTCCTTGCAGACAAGGACCAGAAGAGCCCCAGTAACACATGGGTTTCTGGTGTTAGCTTTCAGGGTTATGCCCATGTGTCTCACCTTTACCTCTAGAAGGTACCTTGAGAAAGGTAAGTTTGTTCTTATGAATTCTATGACAAACCAATAAGATTTTGTTCTAAATTTTGCCCTTGCTCTTCAGGAGATCACTCTGTAACCCAGAAGGCCTTTGAATTTTCAGTCCTTTTGCTGAATTCTTCCACTTGGCTGAGATGACAGCCCTCATCCAGGGCTAAACATAGGCTCAGTGAATATTTCAGGTTTATAACATATTCTGTTAAGCTTTCAGGTAGCAGATATTATATTTTTTTCATATTTTTATTTGTATTGAAATCTAGATGACTTCCTCCTCTTTGGAAATCCATATGGTGGTTTCTCAGAAAATTGGGAATCGATATAATTCAAGACCCAGCTATAACACACCTGGTCATACACCCAAAGGATGCTCCATCCTACCACAAGGACACTTGTTCAACTATGTTCATAGCAGCCTTATTCAGCTCTTATGAATAAACTGAAGACAAACTAGATGTTCCTCAACAGAAGAATGGATAGACAAAATGTGGTACATTTACACAATGGAGTATTAGCTGTTAAAAACAATGACATCATGAAATTTAAAGGCAAATGGATGTAACTAGAAAAAAAAATCCTCATGAGTAAAGTAACCCAGTCCCAGAAAGACAAACAGCATGTACTCACTTATAAGTGGATATTAGCTATAAAGTAGAAGTTAATCATGCTACAATCTACAGACACAGAGAAGCTAAGCAACAAGGAAGGCTTAAGTGGAGACACAAGGCCCTCTCTGGGAAGGGTAAATGAAATAGATTTCACAAATGAATTGTATATGGGGTTGGGAACAAAAGAGATCAGGTGGTGGGAACAAGAAAATACTAGTAGAAATGGCTATAACCAGGAGGTATTTCAGGAGTGATGTAGAAACAGTACAATGTGAACTCCATGGAATCTACGAGAGTAACCCTAGAAAATACTACTAATGCAGGACATAGAATCTGAACTGGCCATCTTCTGTAACCAGGCAAGGCCTCCAATGTAGGGATTGGGACACCAACCCAACCACAAAACCTTCAACCTACAGTATATCCTTCCTGAAGAGTGTTCTGGGACCAGAGCCTAGTAGAATTGTCATCAAAGTGATCTGAGGGGTTTCATCAGCAACTGATGAGGGCAGATTCAGAGTCTTACAGCAAATATTGTGCAGAGCTAGGGAGTCCTGCAGAGAAAAGGAAGGAAGTATCAGGGGGGAAGCTCAGGGATCAGAGATACCACATGAATATGGCCCACATAATCAACTGACTGGAATTCATGGATGCTTGCAGAGATCAGGGGAGTCTGAAGGACTCTGACCAAGTCCTTTGCATGTATGTTATTGCTGAGTAGTTTGTTCTTCTTGTAGGATTCCTAACAGTGGGAATGGAGGCTGCCTCTAACTCCTTTGTGTACTTGCTAGACACTTTTCCTTGTAGTGGGTTGCTTTGCCTGGCCTTGATGTGATGATATGTGCCTAGTCTTATTGTATCTTGTTATTCCCTGTTTGGTTGATGTCCCTGGGAAGTCTGCTCTTTTCTGAGTAGAGGCAAAGAATGATGGATCGTGGTAGAGGGGAGGTAGGGGAAACTAATGTAATATATGAGGGACTATAATATGTAACACACATACACACAAACATATATATATATATATATATATATTAGAGAAGAATAAGAAAAATAATTCTTAGTGTCTAAGAGATGTGATGATTTGTTCAAGTTCACAAAGGAATGGGAAACAGTCAGAGATTATGGTAAAATTATATTGTCTCAGTCTGTCATGTCAGGAAGTGAAAAAATGTCAAGAGACAGGAAGAAAGTAGACTACAAGAAAGAAAATGGAAGGCAAGGCTAAGAGACAGCTGGAAGATGACGTTTCAAGTAGGGTTTCATGAGAAATAATTTAGTTAATGCCACACTTGACCCTGAATGAAGGCTATGTCCCTGCCTTTCCAAAGGATCATGTTTTTACATACTCTATTTACATTCATATATTCATGCTTTGACCTCCTAATGACTATTTTGACATCTTAATGCCTAGTTATCTTTCCCAGTTAGTACCAAACACACTGTAGAGCAGGATGAAAACAGACATCATAAAATGCAAAGGTATATATTGGAGAGAACAGCTAGTGTCGCTCTGTGTTCCCTCTTTTTGCCTGGGCCTGTCAATTTAATTCCTGGTACCTTTGCAGCTAAGATATTGACAAAGATACCAAAACACATATGAATGGTGAAGATGTAGACTACAAGGATTTCTGAATCTTTGAAAAACATTGGAAGTAAAAGATTCATTATTAGAGAACTACGGACTCTCCCTGATACTCAGTTCTGAATACCTTAGAGGTAACAGCTAACACACAGATAACCAGTGAACCTTTAGTTGAGAAGCATGTCCTAACCTGCTACACCTTAAAGGGCTTGGCAGATGAAGATGTTCAGTTATAACATCCCTGTGGAGTGACTGCAACTTCTGAAAAACAAACAAACAAACAAACAAACAAACAACAAACAAAAGCAGACCTGCTTTATCACTATGATGAGCTATTAGGGTCTCAAGATTCTTAGACCTCAGAGTGTCACAATAGACAGATAATGATGGTGAAATTCTCTGCAATGAGGCATTGCCACTTTTTCTTTTCTTTCCTTTTTCTCTCTCTCTTTTTTCTCTTTCTCTCCCTCCCTCCCTACCTCCCTCCCTCTCTTTCTTTCTTTTTTTCTTTTGTCATTTTGACCCATATAGGTCAATGATGGAATTTAAACAAGTGCTTTGCATGGGATCTTCTCTGATCTACAAAGTCTTTCCAAAACAACACAGGATGAGCAGCTCTGACATCATGGTGCACAACGACTATCGGGAAAGCACCGAATCACATCTGCCAGCCATTCCGTTAAGTTAAGTTCACAGGGCATTTTCCTTGTAGTAGATTGTTTGCCATAGAATCCATTGGGAAATTGGAGTAAATTGACCACAAAATAAAACTCCTCCCCAGTCAAAATTCACAAAGCCTGCCCTAAAGGCTTAAGTTTATGAATGGAAAGACATTCCATGGACCTTTAGGCCAAATCTTTCAGTCCCTGGCTATTACAGGATAAGTGTGATGGGCGTGGTTATTTAATGAGTTCAAAGAGAAGTGGCTGACATCTCCTGCTATAACACTACCTGTCACTTTTCTGCATGTAATTATTTTAGCTACTGGCTGGGAGTGAGCTGAGAGCACTGTTGCACATGTGGTTGTTAGTTTCCTTGTTCTGTCAACTCTGTACTTGTTTGAAGAGCCAGCCTTTCTCCGCTCTTCCTCCATGAGTCCCCCTGTATTATGCACAGGGTACAACTATACTGAATGAAAGACGTTCTTCTCTGAGTGTGCATGATATTTACTACCCACTCATTTCATTCTCTTTAAGCTCTTTAGGTGGGTATGATTTCATATAATATTAAGATGTCTAAAAGCATTTATTACACAAGGGTCCACTTCTTCAAGACCCCCATTTATCATGAACAAATGGGAAAATTCTGTGACACAAAACTGAAAGAATCAAATTTTCTTCCTTTTCCTTTCTTTGCTAACCCACATCTTTGTCACCTACCAGTTGGCTGAGCATGTGTTTCAATCTTTAGTTGAAATCTTAGTTGGAGATAGTCTGGGGTGGAAGGTTAAGATGTCTTTTGTGGGGTGTGAATTTTCCCAGAGGATTGATATATTTTGGTCTTGACTTGAGTACTTTGAATTTTCTTGGTGTTGCTTTATTTTTTTGTTCTTAAGGGATTCCCAGTGTTTATGTTCCTATACACTTATGAACAATTCTTTTATCATAGGACTTTTGTCCTATTACAGCTATAGAACAAGCCACTCTTCTTTTTGATTAAATGGATTTAGGATAACTATGGAAATGAGTACCGTTATATGTATTTTCCTCATCTAGCACTTTAATGAAGAGAATTGTGTTTCCCAAACACTGAAATTGAAAGAGGGAAAGACGTACAGATATGGATGAGAGGTAAATTATTTGCTTAATATGTGTTAGATCCCATGTCCAATCCCCACTTAAAATGAGTTAAATCAAACTAAAACTTAAAGTGAAGCCAAATAAGTGAGTTTTAATGTAGTGCAATAGGTGCCCTTCTAAGAATATATTAAACAAAAGAAAAATTCATGCACATAGGAAAAAAAGACAAACTAGGGATATGATAAGCTCTAAAACTTAATGTTCTTAGTCAACAAGATTATGAAAGAGTTCTTTTCAAACCTGCACAAAATTGTCCATTTACCTCTAACCTCTAGAACTGAGAAAACAAATTTTCATGTTTAGGGCATGGCACTCTATAGGCTTTTGCTATGACAGAAAAGAAAATAGCATGTGGCCCATGTCAGGCATCCCTTCCCCTTGCTTACTCATAGCCTTATGGTGAGACCCTTACATGGCAGCAGGACTCTGTTTTTACTTTTAGGTATCCTGACCAGTTTTTCCTTTATTCTCTTGATGTCTCTTTTAAGGCAGAAGCAGATGTTGAACCACTGCAGGGGAAACCTATTGCAGGCAACACTAATCAAGTGTTCTTAGTGATTCCTTCTAGGACTCCCTTCAAACTGTCTTAATGAATACATCTCCCCCAAATTTCCTTCCCATCATTCCAATTTCATAATGCCCAGGCCAACCTTCTTGGTGGGTGATTTACAACATTTCATTGTTATTTCTGATACTCTTTGCAAACCCTGTATATGGTTTAGCATATCTTTTGTATTTCAGTGGCTGTTGAACCTCAGATGCCCAATTGAATGTCTTCACCAGTAATACCTGAGTATACTTTTCCTTGACACATGCCCAGTATGTAAGCTAACTTCAGAAACAGTGTTCTCATCAATTTCTTTCTTATTGCTAATATTTCCACAAAAATACAATGGGTATCTTGAAATAGATTCTTTTCCAGTGCTGTTGCTGATGGTTAAGTCTCATGGTCTTTTATTATGCTTGGCACATTAGTCATATTATATAAGAAGCTCATAGCAGAGGTGTTGGTCTAACTGCTACATTAGTTGGAGGACCAGGCAATAATATTCTGAGGAGTTCAGCAGTCTCTGTACATGCTGAGCTTTCATGGAAGAATGCTGTATAGAAACTAAGTATGGTAATTTGAATGTAATAGGCCCTCATAAGCTCACAGACAGCAGTACTATTAGTAGGTATGTCTTTGTTGGGGTGGGTACATCCTTATTGGAGGAAGTGTATCACTGTGAAGGCAGGCTTTGAGGTCACATATATGCTCAAGCCACTCCCTGTGTCTCAGACCACTTTATGCTACTGTGTGATTAAGATAAAGCAAGCACCATGTCTGTCTTCATTCCCCCATGCTCCCCACTATGATGATAATGGGCTGAACCTCTGAAACTGCAATTAAGCATTAATTAAATGTTTTCCTTTATAAAAGTTGCCAAGGTCATGTTGTCTCTTTACAGTAATAGAAATCTTAAGACAGAAGATGTTTCCAAGGATTTGGGAATTGCTTATAGGCCTGACCATGTTTTTATTTTGAGTAATATGAACTTTTCTACTTTGGGTTAGGAAAGCAGTGGATTGCTTTAAGCACTGTTTATTGGGCCATACCAGTAGGAGCACAGAAGACATTAGTGCTGAGTGTGATTTGAGGAACTATGCGGGACTACTTCAAGAAGTTGCAGAGGAGAAAATATTGAGTATGTTGCCTGGAGATCATTCTTGTGATATTTTGGTGAAGAATGTTCCTGTGTCTTATCCAAACCATCTTCTTGAGGCTAAAGCATGAAGCTGGGAAGTTGAAGTCTTTATTACCTTGCAGAACCCAATATGTTTGATAGGATACCTGCCAATAATAGGAAGTGGAAACAGTCCAAGAGAAAGAAGTGTGTTGCAGTCAACAAAGCTGAACAGAGTTGATATCTGAAGAACTTTTTGACATCAGACACTGAAATGCAGAATTTCAAGTTTACTCAGCTGGTTTTTGGTGTTGCTTTAGTCCAATATTTCTTCACTATGCTCCCTTCCCTACATTTTGGAATGGTAATGTATATCCTGTGCCATTATATTTTGGAGGTATGTAATCTTCTTTTTTATATTGATTTTACAGAGAGATTACAGTTAAGAGATTGCTTTGAGTCTCAGAATAGACTGAACTTTTAAACACCGTTGAGACTATAGCAGACTATGGAATCTTTTGAAGTTGAGCTAAATGCATTTTGCAGTTTGATGTTAAAAGTTTATGTGGTTCAGGGAGTGGAATGTGGTAGTTTGAATGTAGCTGGCCCCAAAGCTCATAAGGAGTGGCACTATTAGGAGGTGTAGCTTTGTTAGTGTAGGTATGGCCTTGTTAGAGGAAGTGTGTCACTGTGGCGTTTAAGGTTACCTATGCTCAGGATACCACCCTGTGTCTCAGATAATTTCCTGTTGACTTCTGATCAAGCTGTGGCTAGCACCATATCTGCCCGCATGCCACCATGCTCCTTCCCTCTGAAATTGTAAGCTGCTACCTCAATTAAATGTTTTCCCTTATAAGACTTGTCATAGTCATAGTATAACTTCACAGCAATAGAAACTATAACTAAGACACTGAGCAATATGCAAAGTTGAACACCTCAGTCCAAAAATTTTCCATAGAAAGAATTAGACAACTGTTCCTAGAGTTGAAGATATAAAACATGAACTCCAAACAAGCTTTGGCATATTGTATTTCACTTTAGAATATAGTGGATCCTTTGCCCCTACAAGTTTCATATGGATTAGAAATGTGTTGTTGCTGAAATAGATGAGGTAATGAAGCATATCATGACTGGTGAATATCAACTGATAGACAAATTTTAAATATTTGTACATTATTCACTAAATGCTAATGTGTAGTTATTACCTATCTAGCATTACTATTAGGTATCAGAAGTTGTCTAGAGATGAGTTACATTAAATGGGAATACTGTGTATGCCACATTTGTCAGTTTAGCATCTTTGGGTTTAGGTTGTCTTTGGAGATCTCTGAAATAATTCCTGTTGGAGGGTGAGGGACAACTTTGGTTTCACATGGTGTATGTCTAGTTTGAACACTGGAGAAGGTTATTCTCTTCCCTTTTCTTAGCACGGAATGCTCATGAAATATTTAGATGTTCATAAACATGAAATATGCATGAAATATTTAGATGGTGTGTGCACAGTGGAATGCTTCCACACTTACCTAGATATAAATTTAATCTATTGTTAAAATTTAGCACCACAGCTCTCTTTTTGATCCTGCAACATTAAATGTCAGTAGCGAGAAAAAAGGAGCCACAATCCATGAGATACAATGAGAAAGTTTTTATTTCCAGTAGCATTGTGTAGGGATGTTTTTTTCCCATGGCTGAGGTCTTTGGCTCAGAGCAAGATTCTCCTCACCCTTTTTGGAGTGCAGGAGGGAGGCTCATGATAGCCCATATTTTCCAAAACCCACTAAGAGAACCTTGAGTACACAGAGCCACATGAAAGCTGTGTTGTATAGATGTTTAACCCACAGCTGTGTGTGTATAAAAATGGTGGTGTCCATAGATTGTACTCTTGTACTCACTAACTCAGATTCTTGTGGTTTGCTTTTGTTCCCCCCATAATCTCTGAGCATAATTTGGAAGCAAGTCAGTAAATATTTTGTAACACAAAACAATGTCAAAATATAAAATTTCATGTGAGTAACCACTCAAAATATATAGTGCATGTGTAGCATTTTTTAGAAAAAAAGAATTAAATACATTTTATATACGTTTCCCCTCAATATTAAACACTAGTATATGATACATGTATGTACAATGATACTTACTTATAATTAGTAATATTATCTCTTACTCAGACCAGATTGTACTTCTGAAAAATCCTTCCTGGTCAGTAAATCAGACAGAATCCCAGGCTTCTGGTGGTGGGATTTACACTTTTTTAAATTATGAATATGCAAAAGTAACATGCATGTAGCAGAAACTGCAAGGTCATTTGAAGTTGGACCTCGTCATAGAGCAACAATATGGCGTGCAGATGGGGCTCCTATCCATTTACAAGTTCACACAGGTGAACAATTAGGGTACATTATTTAAGAAATTAAATGAGATATTCTACAGTTACAAAACAGGCATTCTTATGAGGTAAACTCTGCTAATATATGATGTTGGTTGTATCAGTTATATACTTTCACATTATAAAATGATCATGTTTAACTCTATCAAAAATCAGAAACATATATATTATAAAAATAGTTACTTGCTCTTTAATTTCCAGACTTGTATGTAAGAAGTACGGTTTTTCTGCCCGCCGCCTGGTCTTGTCCCGCAGCCATGCCAGCCCCAAGTAATGCACAGAGACTCTGTATTTGATATTATACTGTTGACCAGGTACTAGTTTCTTATCGGCTAGCTCTGCCTTAATTATTAACCCATTTCTGCTGATCTATGTATTTCTCTTACCAGGGAGCTGGCGGCATACTGCTTTCTTCAGACTCTCCATCTTGACTCCTCCTTCCTACCTCCTATTTCCTCCTTGTCTCCTAGTCCCTCCTATCTTCCTTTCCTATTGGCCAACAGTGCTTTATTATTAACCAGTATGAGAAACATATACAGAATGACATCTCCCATCACTTGTAAGTTTAGTACTTTTTAAAAAATCCATTTATTTTATTTTGTGTGCATTTGTGCATACATGAGTACATGTGTGAGTGCATGGCTATGTGTGTGTGTGTGTGTGTGTGTGTGTGTGTGTGTGTGCTTGTGCTTGTGATTCAGGTATGCATTTGAAGGTCAAGGGACAACTCTTGAAGAGTTTGCTGGTTATTTTTTTGTCAGTATGACACAAGCTAGAGTCATTTGGGAAGAGGGAACTGTAATTGAGAAAATGCCCTCACTATTTTGACCTGTGGAGCATTTTCTTAATGAGTGATGATTGTGGGAGGACCCAGCCCATTCATTGTAGGTGCTGTCACTCTGGTTGGGCCAGGTGATTAAGGAGTATATGAGGAATCAGTTGAAGAAGACTTGGAGAGCAATCCAGTAAGTAGCACTCCTCCATGACATCTACGTCAGTTGATTTCCCTGGAAAATGAACTAAGAGCTATAAAATGGAATACTCTTTCTTTCTCAAGTTTGTCATATTGTCTTATCAGAGCAATAGATACCTGTGTGGAGTTTTTCCTCTCTTGCCATCTTATAGAATTCAGAGGTCCAATTCTTGTAATAACAAGTCCTGTGAGTAAGCTCCTCTACTGCTAAACAACATGGCTGGCTAGGACTTTCTATTGAATACAATTTAAGGAAGGAAAGGGATATTAATTAATTTGAAAACCATGACTCTCCAAGAGGATAGTGACAAGCTGGAATGGGATTCAACAAAATTATTGTAATTTCTTTCCTTGTGTTCCAATTCTTGAGCGGTATTAAGTCTCCTGCAAAGATTTGCAACCTGCTGGTATGTATGCTAATTATGACTCTGAGTTCCATGCAGTGGTCAGTTACACTCAAAAGATATTTGAATGTTCTCTACCTAAAGTTATTTGCACTTCACAGAGCTTGCAAATTGTTAGATTGGTGTGGATGTAATGGAGGATATGATGATTTTAAAGCTAAATTGTATTTAGAATATAAAGTTCTGAATGTGATAAAGCTAGCTTGGACTCTCTTAGTACACTAGCGATAGGATGAGTATTTTAGAATGTCGTTAAGGCCATAGATGGGGACCAAACATCAACTGACAAAATATGCCCAAAGTACACAAGCCTAACAGAACTGTGGTTGATTCCTGACCCCAACAACAGCCAACCATATGGCATAGTTCAAGTTGTCTATTTTCTGAGCTGGAAATGTCTTCAAATTTAGAACATAAATGTTGGCATTCCCTTTAGATTGACCATGGGAGTGAAATGGCTTATACAGTTTTTAACCTCTGGCCTAATAACCATGACCCAGTGTGGACTCCAAAGAAAATGGCTTTCTTCTCTTGTATTCAGTATTAGAGAAGGCCTTGACAGATCTAATTGCTTTGCAAAAAGCTCTTACAGGGTTAGGGTTAGGAGGACATAGCTTTTCCAAACCCATCCCTGTCTTCCACCATTCTCCCTGCTATAATGATGTTGTACTAAATCTCTGAAGCTGTAGCAAGCTGCTAATTAAATGCTTTCTTCTATAAGTTGCCTTGGTCATGGTATCTCTTCATGGCAATAAAACAGTGGATAAGACAAATCTAAATGTATTTATTGGCATATTTTGAATTCAAATATTATAAAAGATAACTCATCTATTTAAACCTGTACCAAAAGCAGGATGCTAGGGAACAAATTCACCTATGTCATAAGCTTGTTATTTGGGGTTGATGACACCTTACAATGTCAGCAGAGGCACGGCCATCTTCCTGTACCTCACCACTCTGCTCCTGAGATATGATGAATAGTTCTCTACTTCAGCTGAAAATTCATCACTCTGGATTGATCTCACATTGCTATTTTCACTGGGTCTATCTTATTTATCAAAATTACATATTTAAATCAGTTCTAGGATTGTGTCTTACTTTGGTTTCTGTTACTGTGATAAATGCCATGATCAAAAGTAACTTGGAGAGGAGAGGGTTTATTTGGCTTACAGATTGCATATAACATGAATAATAAAAACCCGGGACTGATACTGAGGTTCAAGCTTCAAGCTGAGTATCAGAAAATCAAAGTAGCAGGCCACTATCTCTTACCTCTGCCTCAGGCTGGAAGAGGTGTCCTGTCCTAGGTGTGGCTGGAGAATAAATCTTCTCATGAGGCGGTTTGCCTTTTCATTGTATGCCTCCCTAGTGCTGGGATAAAAGCCATGTGAACACAAGTGCTGAAATCACCTTTGAGTGAGCTGTTTTTCTTTAGGACTGGGACAATTTCATGTAGCTCAGTGTGGCCTTGATCTAACAGAGATCCACTTACCTGTCTCAGGAGTCCTGGGATTAAAGGCATGTGCCACCACCACCTGGCTCTATGGTTTGTGGCTAGCTTTGCTTTATGTACCCTCAGGAAAGCTTTAATAAATCATAAGTAGTATATTACCACAGTTACAGTATATCACTGAGGGAGCAAGAAGAGAACCTAGAAGCAAGAACTGAAGCAGAGGCCATGAGAGAATGATGCTCTATGGCTTGCTTCTGTTGTCTCATGTTCAGTCAAATATTCTTGTGTAACAGTTTTACATACCCACAGGTGCCATAGCCCTGAGTGGACTGGGCCCACTCATATCAATTAGAAAATATTATCCTGCAGAGATACCTACAGGCCAATTTGATGAATTCAGTTATTCAACTGAGATTTCCTTATGTCAAGTGTGCCTAGGTTTGTATCAAGTGACAAAATATAGCAATGACTGATATTTTAGATTGAATTGTAGTGTCTTTTAGGAGGTTTTTGTGGTCAACAAGGACAATGACAAAGACAGAGCATTTCTATGGAAACTAACAGAGAATTTAATGAAAGCCTTGCTAAAGAACTGTATCTCTACCTGGCAATTTGTGTGTGTCTGGATGATTTGTAGTCACATAGGTACTGTATGAAAGGCTGTGCATAGGCAAATATTTTCTATTATCCCTGACCAAATATGCAAAATATAAAGTCAGGGCCAGTCATTCATTTACACAGCTGCATACAGTGATACCTGTAGTCATTTTGTTTCCTAGTCTGTATGTCTTTGTGCATTTACAAAGCTCAGGACAATGACAATAAAGGTATCTTAGAACCTAGCCATAGGAGTAGAGAGTGACTCTTCTTCAATGGTTAAGAACCCCATTAAATTATTAATATAGTAGGCTTAAACTACAGCTTTTTTCCTCTTGGCTTCTAAAACTTAAATAAACAATTATCAATAGTAGTACACATAGAAAACATTTATCTTATTGTTGAAAATCATATGTGATCACAGTCCTATGCCCAATTAAAGGGACAGATTGAATTATTCATCATGAATATTAACTGAAGAGTAAGTTTCCTGTGGTTAAGTCATTGGTCATTTTCAAAATGTTCACTAGAATGTCATTTCTGTTTATCAAGTGATATACTGTAATCTGAATAAAATCTTAATAAACATGCTTACATGCTTTTCATAGGCTTGAATATTTTAGATGTAAATATAGGTTGTGGTGGTGATAAATTATTCTGCTGCCCAACAGTAGTATTCAATTGAGCATAGGAAAGAATTTCAAATAAAAGTCAATTTGACTGATTCTCAAAAGTGTAAGAACCTTTCCATTTGGGAGAGAAATCCTTGGAAAAAAACATACAGAAATGATAATGACTGCATGGGTCTTTTATAAACAGACATTGAAATTTTGTATAGATATGAGTAGAATTGTTTTGCTAAACAGTCAATAGAAAGTGGTCCATTGTCTCAAGCTGATTCAATTTCCTAGAGGACAAATATACCACATATGTAAAAAGAAGGGAATGTGTGATGGACACGAGGCTTCTAGGAAGCATGAGTACAGTAACATGCCAAGAGATAGAGATGAAGTCTGACAATTGCTTCATGAAGGAAATTTGACTGGTTAAGGATTTCACAACTAGTTAATTTTTAGGGCACAGAGGGAATGAGAGTCTTGTCATTTCTTAGATCAATTCACAAAACTGTAGTAGAGGCATCCTACACACTTTTCCTGAAATTTCAAGTTATAGTAACTAACAAAAAATAGTGTAGGCTTTGAGAGATCTTATAACCTCTTTAGTTTTGTTTCATCATGATATTTTTCAAAACTTGTTTTATCAAGAAGCTTGACTTTCCTCTCTCCTCATTTAACATCAAAGCACATTGAGGAAGCCATGTTGGAAGGTGCTAATCTTGCAGTGGCAGCTCTGGTGCTGGGGGGAGTGCTCTGAAAATCAAAGGAGCCTCTGGCGGGGGGGATGTCCTCACAGCTCACACTCCTTTTGTGCCCTTCATCAAGGACCTTTTCATTTTGGACTGTGCTCCCACATGTAAAGCAAGGTGGGCTCAAGTGAAACCAGATATTTGTGCGATGGTGTACATGTTCTAAAATGTTCTTAGTTCAATGAATTGAAAGTTAAGGTTAGGAATCTTTTGACTATCAGTTTTGAGACCAAGATTCTATACTAAAACTGCAGACACCTTGTGACACTGATATGACACTCTAATAGATGTCCTAGTCACGAATAGCAGTGTGAGAATCAATGAAAGTCAGTGGCTCCTGATACGTGAAACAATTGCAATTTCCACTTTCTTAAACTGTATAAACCTATAATAATTGCAATTTTATTTACATTATAAGGCTTAGGAATACTTGCTCTTTGTAAACTGAAGAAATCACATAGTATGAGAGTGAAATATAATGAAAGACAGACAAATGCTGCATTTGCCTAAAATGTAGCAGTACCTACATTTTTACATGATGTGTTTAAGGTGTAGGTCCATAAGTGGAAAGATATCACAGTTAACTGTACCCAGACATTTTTATATATCACGCAGAAGGCTGAGCAAGAACAAGATGAGATCCAGAACCAAGTCTGAACATTCAGAAATTAAATCTTCTTATATAAATAAGACATTACAGGATTAAACATAGAATATCTGCTTCATACTGTCTCATACTATGTCTCTAAAAATTATTTATATTACATTATTTGTTTCAAATTCATGCCAGCAATAATTTTTAAAACTTTGTAAAGTTAGAAGATTTCTTCTCAGTCTTTGGGTGAGCAATGCTGAGCAAGAATTTAGTTTAGTAGTCATAAATATGATCTCAGTATACACAAATAGTCAGAGGGCAAAATAGTTTCCTTATCTGGGAAGCTCAAACTATTTGACAGAATTAGAACACACCATTCAGACCACAGGTATAGATTCTTGCCCCATGAACAATTTTTCTCTTCTTTTCCTGTATTATTCTTCCACCATTGCTCATCAAGTTACATATTTCTGGATTTTATCTTGAAATTGTTGAACAAAAATTGGGTAGGTATCTCCATTTCTCAGTGTCAACATAAAATCCATCCAAATTAGGGTACAACTTATAGTAATTTCTTTCAAAAATAAGGAAATGCTAAAATTATATACTTCTCTTCATGATGTGCAAATTTTTATGTTATATGCTTACATGTAGGGTATTCATGCAGCATGTGTGCATGTTTATATCTGTGTAACTACAAATATGCTTGTTCTAGCAAGTGTATACTATGCTTGTGGAGACCACAGATTGATATTTCATGTCTTTCTCTGTTATTATCCACATTATATGTTGCGGGAGGGTCTCTCACTGATTCACTTCACAGATTAGTCTAGTCTTGTTAGCCAGATGTCTCCATGCACCCCGTGATAAGTAGGGGGCAAGGATCTCAACTACTGTTCAGGTGAAAGTAACCCAGGGGTCAGCACTTTTACCCATTGAACCAGCAGCTATACATTTTTTTTAAAATTGCTGTTGTTATTGTTGAAATTGATCTACATATATAGCTGTGTACTTGTCCAAGTTTAACTACAACTTCAAACTTCCTACTAGGTTGCTTTTTTCTAATACACTAAATTAATCAAGCTATGTTTTTGGTTATTATTTTTTATGATCCCCAAATCTCTTGTTAAGAGTTTCATTGTCTGACTTTACAATGGAGATGTAATTGTGTTTTTCCACTTTTATGGGAAAAGACTGTCTAACCAGGAGAGTTAGAGGGAGTGGCTAAATTCTCTAGAAAGGCTCCTGGACTGAAGGAAGGTGTGAAAATTCTCTGTTATAGTACCGGAACTCCAGAACTATGCAAAATAATATCTTGATGAAGACGGTAATGAGGAAAAATCAGTTCCATGATCACTGTCTTAGTTAAGGTTCTTATTGCTGTGAAGAGACGTCAATACCATGGCAACTTTATAAAGAGAACCATTTATAGGTTGGTTTACAGTTCAGAGGTTCAGTCCATTATCATGGTGGGACATGGCAACATGCAGGCAGACATGGTGCTGGAGAAGGAACTGATAGTTTTACATCTTGACATGCAGGCAATAATAAGTGATCTGCTCATTGGTCATGGCTCGAACATATATGAAATCTCAAAGCTAAACTCCACAATGACACACTTCCTCCAACAAGACTATACCTATTCCAACAAGGCTACTCCTCTTAGTAATGCTACTTCCTTTGGGGACCATTTTCTTTTAAATCACACCCTGGCCCACAAAGTCTTATAACCATATCATGATGCAAATATTTCGAAGTCCAACTTCAAAAGTCCGCATAGTCTCATATAACAGTCTCAAACTTATTGAAAAGTCTAAAGTTCAAAAACTATTCTGATATTTGTGCCATATCTTAACTATAATCTCCTATAAAATCAAAATAAAAAACCCAGCTAACATACTTTCAATATATAATGGCACAGGATATACATTACCATTCCCAAACATAGGGAAGCGAGCATAGTGAGGAAATACTGGACCACAGCAAGACTAAAAAACCAGCTGGACAACTTCAAACTTGGCATCTCCATGTCTGATATCAAAATTCTCTTCAGATCTCCAACTCCTTTCAACTTTATTGATTGCAACATACTTCTTTCTCTTGGTTTGTTTCCACTCCCTGTTAGCAGCTTTCCTCAGCTCTGGCATCTTCAACATCTTAGAGTATCCATGGCAATCCAGGCTTCAATTTCACATTTTCATACAATGGCATCTTTAGGTCTCCATCAGAGGCCTGATACATGCCTGATCTCAACAGCTTTCCCTATTCATCGAGGCAAATTCCATAGTTTCTTTCTTTTACCTTTAACTCCAGAATCATGTAGCTGAAACTTCCACATTCTGCTGCTTAGTGCCTCTTCCCTGCTTATTCAATTGCAGCTTTATGTTTTTGATGGTTACCCTCACTGCCTAAGCTTGGCTGTCCTGGAACTTGCTCTGTAGACTAGGCTGGCCTCAAACTCAGAGACCTACCAGTCTCTAACTCTGAAGTTCTAGAATTAAAGATGTGTGTCACCTCATCTGGTTCGAGGCTTTTCTTTGATTCCTTTTCACAAGCTGGAAACTTAACTGGGTGGGGTCTTGACATGAGGTCATCACTCCCTGTATTCCATTTCTTAATTTGGTTATCTCCCTGAACAATGGACTTAGCTCCATACACCTTCCTGTACACCTTTTCTCGTTAAATTTTACATTTTGTAATTTGCTCTGCTCAGCTTGCTCCTTTTCATTATAAATTTCTATTAGATTTACCAGTAATAACCCCATGACCAAGTCTATAGGAGGCTGTTTTGAGATTTCCCCTGCAAATGATGTTAATACAAAACTCTCCACTTTAGCCTCAGACAGACTTTTTGGGCAAGGAAAAAAAAAACCACTCATTTCTTGACCAAAATATCACAAGAATGATCTCTAGTCCACATAGTAATATTCTCCTCTGAAACAGCATGATCCAGGCTCCCATACTAAGCACCACTGTCTTCCCTGGTCCTACTAGTATGGCCCATTCAGCAGCATTTAAATCATTCAACTGCTTTTCTAATCCTCTATCCAAAGGTCCACCTTCCTTCAAAAAAATCATGATCAAGCCCATCACAGCAATAAATATCCACTCCTGGTACCAACTTCTTCCTTGGCATCTCTAGTGCCATAAAGAGACACTATGACCATAACAACTATTATATAGTAAAACATTTAATAGAGTGGCTATTCAGATGTTCAGTCCACTATCATTGTGATGAGAGATGGCAGCATGCAGGCAGTCACGGTCCTAGAGAAGGAGCTGAGAGTTTTACATATTAATATGCAAGCAACAGGAAGTGGTCTGTTCACTGGCCATGGTTTGAGCATATATGAGACCTCAAAGCCCACCTCTGTTATGAGTTGTTTTTTCCCTCTGGTCTGGTCTTGCCAGCCCCAAATAACACACAGAGATGTTGTATTTGATATAAATGTTGTTGGCCACTTACTAGTTTTGTATTGGCAAGCTCTTTCTTAAATGTTAACCCATTTCTATTAATCTAAGTATTTCCACATGGTCTTATCTTACTGGAGAGAGGACCCAGACCTCTGTTCCTGCTGACTCCTCCCTACTACTTTCTTAAATATTCCTTGTTTCCTAGTCCCACCTATTTTGCTTTCCTATTGGCCAACAGTGCTTTATTCATTAACCAATAAGAGAAATATATTAACAGAATAACATCTCCCATCATCTCCTCTTTCTGTCTAAAATAAAAAGAAGGGTTTTAACCTTAGCATAGCAAAATATATCACACAATAGTTATCAAATAAGAACCACAATTAACAATGTTAAGTCCATTAATATTTAGTAAGATTTAAAGAAATTATTCCATCATCTATCCTATCTTGTGAGTCTAAAGTCCTATATGTAATTTATATTTAATCTTAACTAAGGAAAACTATAACCATACTATCTGTCTTCAATTCCATCAAAGACCACAGAAGGATAATATATAAACTCTAGAAATGACAGAGACAACTCACTGCCTGGTCAGTCACCTGAAGTTCTTCTGTAATGTTCCATCTTCAGCCTATAGGCCATAGTGTGTCTGGAAGACTCCTCAGCAAAGCAGGAAACTTTAAACTGTCCACCTGCATTGGCAGTTTGTCAGTCATTTTTCTCTGTATCCTGCAGACTGTCTGACAGACTCTTACTTGAAAGCAGGAACCCTGTAGCAATGTCCATCATGTATCATCGGTCACTTTCTTGGGGTCCTACATGTCTTGTTTATATAGCATGAAGTCAAACAGTCCAGACAAAAGCAGTATCTTGCCCAAATGGCTAGTCTTGCCATATTAGAGGCAAACTCCATAACGAGTTTCTTTGATATCTTTCCCCCTTTCTGACACAAGTGGTGTTTCCAGCAGCAGTTATGTCTCACTGTCATTTTAAAGGCCATATTCTGTAGGTCTTTGAAAGGTTTGAAGAATGTCTATTATCTCATATACATCTTCATGTATCTAGAAAACCTAAGTAACCTAAGTTTTGATTATCATAAGTAACTATCTATAATCTGTACTAAATTATACATTATATTTCTAAATGAGCTATATAAACATAATACCTAAACAAGAGGAAAAATATACATATCAAAAAATTGACCTTAAATTTGTATCAATAAATGAAAATCCATTCCAAGACAAAGATTCATATCTACATTATAATCCTCACTTTTTAACTTTAAAGAGATTGGTTGTGGTCATTAACCACTTATAACCAACCCCATATAAATGAAAACAAACATTTATAGACAATATTTGGGAATTTGTGCGTTGTTCTTTCCAAACTGCTTCCTGATGGTAGGGGCCACTGTCATGGAGATCCTAAGAAGGCGCAGAAATCTTGGCTGTAAGGCTGCCTTGTCCCAACTATTTTGAATGTTAGATCACCTGAAACGCTGTTTCAGGGGGTCTGGCTTGATCAAACCACATTAGTCTGGAAGGAATCCACAGCTTTTCATTTTCTGTGGAAACAAAAAATAGAAATTCTTTTCCTCAGTAACCTGTCCTTAGACTTAAGTTTTGAAGTCAAAGCATTTTAAAAAATATATAAATTGAATTAATCCCAGCAACATTTCTTTTTAACAGTTATTGTTATTTCCTCTGTAGTTGAACAATACATTGACAATATAATACCGTACAGTATCCAGTTTCTCTTTTGCTTTCCATCTATATGTGGCTTTTTTTTATTACTCTGTTTCTTCTACTTCTATTTTTTTTTCATTTTTTTTGAGACAAGGTTTCTTTGTGTAACTTTTATCTGTCCTGGAATTAACTCTGTACATCAGGTTTACTTTGAAATCACAGAAATCTGCTTTCCTCTGTCTCATGAGTGTTGGAATTAAAGGCATGTGTCCCCACACTTAGCTATTCTCTTTCTTTTTATTATTCTTTTTTAAACCATTTTATTCTGTTTCTTTTTCTCTCCCAAGCCAACGTATATTTTAAAACACACTGTAAACCTTTAGTGGTTTTTCTTAGTCTGAATTTGTCTTACTGTAAATCTTTATCTTTTTCTGGCCATGAGTCTTTTATCTGGTAAACAACAACATTGCTAAAATGAAAGCCATATCTGTATTAGCCACAGTCTATCCAAGATGGTGGCAGGTACCTTTTCCACCAGAACTGAGAGCTGTGCTCACTGCCTTGGTCTATACTGCCATCCAGCAGCATGCTGCTGGCTTGAAGATGTCACAGCTCTCCTATACACCATTAAGTTGTGAGCAGAGGTCTTTAAAAGCCTTCTGTTTTTTGGTTTTTTTTTTTTTTTTTTTTTTTTTTTTTTTTTTTACCGCTTATGCTGAGTCAGGAATTCTCCTTAAAGGAGCCATGCAAGTCTCTGCTTGTCTCTAGCAAAGCAGAGCCTAACTGAGAAAAATGGTGTTCCCAAGAAGTCTTACTTGTCTCTGTTCTTTTGTTTCTAAAATGCTTTCTTAAGCTTTTGTTAAGTTTTAAGTGGAAGTTCTTATTAGCCACGATGCCAGCGCAATTATGTTAGGAGTAGTTTTTTCCCACTGGCCTGGTGCCATTGCTATGCCAGCCCCAAATAATACACAGAGACACTGTATTTGATATAAATGCTGTTGGCCACTTACTAGTTTCTTATAGACTAGCTGTGTCTTAAATATTGAATCATTTCTATTAATCTAAGTATTTTCAGGTGGGCTCATCTTACTGGAGAGAGGGCCCAGACCCCTGTTCTCTCAAGTCTCTACATGCTGACTCCTCCCTACTACTTCTTTGAATCCTCCTTGTTTCATAGACCTGCCTATCTTGCTTTCCTATTGGCCAACAGTGCTTTATTCATTAACTAACAAGAGAAACATATTAACAGAATGACATCTCCCCATCACAACTCCACAGTGAAACACTTCCTCTAACTAGACCATATCTACTCGAACAAGGCTACTCCTCCTAATAGTGCCACTCCCTTTGGATACTTTATGGAAATGTATAGAATGCATATATAGGTAGATAAGAACAGAGTTTACTTTGGAACTTAAGGCAACTCTGGACCATGTCTCTAAACTGACTCTTAGATTCTTATATTGCATAGGAGGAAAGTGCTCTATAGCACATTCATCACTCTGTGAAGAAGCTACAGTAAAGAAAAAGCAATTATTTTGAATATCTACTTTAGTGCAATATGTTAGTTTCATGAGACTATAGTGTTTACAGTGCTGATTATACAGATGTTCCTAAAAGCTGATAACACTCTAAAGCAATTTTACCACAGTTTAGAATTTTGTTTCACCTCTTTTTATCAGGTTGTTTAAGTAAAGATTTACCAGTACTGGGAAAATATAATAAATGTTAAAACAGCAAAC
Source organism: Phodopus roborovskii (assembly GCF_943737965.1). Classification (NCBI taxonomy): domain Eukaryota; kingdom Metazoa; phylum Chordata; class Mammalia; order Rodentia; family Cricetidae; genus Phodopus; species Phodopus roborovskii. The sequence continues at coordinate 48,006 of NW_026125298.1, read as the reverse complement.
ATAATTTTAAAGTAACATAAAGTTTACAGGGAAGATGCCAAGTCAGTATAAAGAATATTCTACATTCTTTATTTACTAATTTTAAATGTTTCTTCCTTGCTACTAATACTCCTATTATATATATAGAGATTTTTTTGTCCTCTACTTTATAGATATCATGTTTTTTTAGTCCAAAACATTTCTTCATTCTTCAAAATTAGGTTGCTATTTCTTGAGATCATAATGTGATTATCTAATTCAGAAAATCTAGTGTTGTCAACATTATACTATCTAATACACATCCTTTTACAAACTTTGTGTAATTGTCCAGCTAAATCTCTTCAATGAGACTTTCTCATATTTAAAATTGATATAGTTTAATTCTTATCTACCATAATAGCTTCTTTTTGTCTATCTCTTCTTCTATTCTGGGGCTTAACGCACTTCAAAACTTGTAGGCTTTTGGCCCCAGTTCTGAACTTCCAAAGTGAGGCTAGGAAACATTATACCAAAATTGTTGAGCTACAAATGACTAGAGATATTGATGGTTTTAAGGGCAAAGCATTGATAACTCATTTTATTGTTACATTATGTGTTACAAACCAGACTAAATATTTATGCATGGTGATAAAAAAGTGCCTTCTTCATTGGATAATTGTGGGGAAAAGCTATGTTCCTTTGAGAACATTTGTGATGGCTCTACATGTGCTCATAAAATTTGCCCTCTCTCATATAATTCTTGCTCTGTTTTCATTCTGTTGCTGTACAAAAACCAGCAAAAGCACCTCAGGAGATGGAAAGATTTACTTCATTTTAACAGCATCTTAACAGGTTACAGCCCATCATTGCGAGAAATCAGGGCAGAAAATCAAGGAGGACCTTGAAGCACAAACTTGCAGGAATACTGCTTGTAGTTTGTGTACAGATTACAGATCCCCAACCCCCCCCAACACACAAACACAATGATGGTCCTGGAATGGATGTATAAATCTGTCCATCCCAAGACCACCTACCTGCCCAGGGAATGAATGATACCACCCACAGAAGTTACATAGCTTCACAGACCAACCTGATAAAGACAGCCATTCAATTCAGACTTCCCTTTTTCTGTGATTCTAGGCTGGATTAAGTTAACATTTAAAGCTCACCAGGACAGTTATGTAGCATATTTATTTGAACACTTCTTTTTTTTTTAATAACAGGTGACTGGAAGAGGCTCTTTAAAATCAGTTAGCTACAAATACTTTATTTAGCTACATGTGAATTTCATTTTGCTTTCAAGTAGAGTTATAGTAGAATGAATCTAACTTTTTTAGTCAAATTATGTTAAACCTTGAATCCAGCTCTCCCATTTGCCATCGGTTTGATTAATAATTAAATCTCCCTCAAATAGTACCAGTCAGTAGATAAGAATGGCTATTGAAAATCAGGAATATCTTGGAGCCCAATTATCTGGTTTAGATAGTTCTGACCTAATTGAACTTTGTAGTAAGGAAATGCTTTTAATGCTTCTAAGTTAAAGGTACTTTTGTTGTTGTTGTTAAAAGGAATTATTTGCCTAATGGTTTTGGCTCTTTTCTTTTAATCATTTATATAAAAGTCAAGATTTACAATAAATAAGAGAACAGAATGAAGTAGAATGGGAACATAAAAGTTGGCTTAGCGTGCAAGTAAGAAAATGAAGTTCAAGTAATAGTAAAGAATACTCTGTTCCACTTAAGTGGACTCCATTTTCTTCAGCAGAGTTCAGAGTCACTGCAAGTAATGTTTCAGTTCATTGAAACAGAGGGAGTGACTGGACAGCAGCAGAAGAGGATGTGTTCAAATGTAGCTAGTAGTCCCCAGTGGTGTAAGCTGTCTATTGTTTAATTCACAGGCTCAGTCCTACAACCTTAATGGAGAGAATTTGGGGACCAACTAGCAAATGGCTTTGCATTCCTGCCCTTTCATTAAATTTCTCTTTACTTGTTGGACCCCAAATCCAAAGCTGGAAAACTGTTGCATTCTGTAGTAACTTCATTTTACAAAGCCACTAAGAAACCAGGCAATGTATGAAAGGCCACCAAATGATAAGGGTCAGACTTTAACTAGGCCTTTGTTTTTTCAGCTGTGAACAAGACTCTTTGTTCCATAGGATGTTGTTGATACATCAGTGATGCCTGATAACAAGCTCATTATTTTTGAATGCATTTTAAATATTTATATTTAGATTTATATAATATTCACTTGTCTATGAAAAGAAATAACTATGTAGTATTCACGTTTGTTTTACTTCTATGTATTTTATTGGGATTTAGTAATTTTGTTGAAAGATGAAACACCTCAATTTGTAATTTCTATGTGTCCTTCAATTTTGCAAACTTATTTTAGTAATCTTCATAGCATTCTTAATAGTTTAGTTACAAAGATAAAACTTTATTAAGTTTATTGAATGGTCAATGAGGAGTCAAAATGCCAAGGAGGGAATACTGAGCACCAAGGAAGAAATGTAGTGTATAATGACCTTGTCTGAGGGGGGGGGCTTGGTAGTGGGTGATATTCAGAGATTATTCACTTAACATAAAAATGAAAGATACTTTATATGTTCCTTGGCACCTTAACAGAAGAATGGATGGGAAAAAATGTGGTACATTTACACAATGGAGTACTACTCAGCAGAAAAACAAAACAAGCAAACAAAAACAATGGAATCATGAAATTCACAGGCAAATGGATGGAACTAGAAGAAACCATCCTGAGTAAGGTAACCCAGTCACAAAAAGACAAATATGGTATGTACTCACTCATATATGGATTTTAGACATAGAGCAACGGATCACCAGCCTACAATCCACACTGCCAGAAAATCTAGGCAAGGAGGACCCTAAGAGAGACATGCATTGTCCCCCTGGAGAAGGGGAAAGGGACAAGATCTCCTGAGCAAATTGGGGGCATGGGGAAATGTCCTGATATCTACAAGGATGATGCCAACTAACAATCTAAGCAATAGAGGAGAGGCTACCTTAAATGCCCTTCCCTGATATTGAGATTGATGACAACCTTATATGCCATCCTAAAGCCTTCATCCAGTAGGTGATAGAAGCAGAAGCAGATACCCACAGGTAAACAATGACCTGAACTCCTGGAATCCAGTTGCAGAGATGGAGGTGTGGTGAGCAAAGAGTCAAGTCAGAAACAGCTGACTTGAACAAAGGGGAGCACATGGAACCCAGTCTGATAGTTGGAAAAACAGCATACGACTGACCCAGACATCCTGAATGTGGGTGTTAGGAGGACTGGGCAGTCTATGGGACTTCTCTGGTAGTGGATCAGTACTTATCCCTAGTATTCGAATGGACTTTGGGAACCCATTCCACATAGAGGGGTACTCTATCAGCAGGTCCTAGGCCCTGCTCCAAATGATATGACAGAATTTAAAGTTCCTCTGTGGAAGGGCTCATCCTCCCTGGGGAGCAGAAAGGGATGGGATGGGAGTTGGGGGCACAGGGGAGGAACAACTGGGATTGACATGTAAAACAAGCTTGTTTCAAATTTAAATAAAAAAAATATTATCATAAAGAAATAAAAGATCCTATAGTGCTTTGATCTATTATAAAAGAAATAAGTGCATATAAAACTATTTAATTATGACATAGAATGCACATAGTGATCACTTATAACACAAATCTACAATTATTTGAATGGATCAAAAAAAAACAAACAAACAAAAAAAACAAAATCAGATTCTGTCTGATTTCATCACATAGAAATTGCCTTGGCATCAAATACAATTGAATTGGATCATCTGCAACAGAACAAAGCCAGTTCTAGCCTAAAAATGTGGAAACAAAGTGGGAAGCTACATTTATACATGATAGATATCATATTTGTTTGCATCTAATTCTAAGTGGAAAGTTGGTGAAAAGAATATAACATTTTCATATTCAAAACCATACCATCATAACCTTGTAAGACAATATAGAACCTAAAATTGAATGATAAATTTATTGAGGTCAGAATAGATTTTGTTCTTGCTCTTAACTAATTTCAGATATATATATATATATATGAAACCACATACATTTTTACCTATTTTCTTACATTGTAATGAAATACTAAACTTGCAGAATTTCACAAGTGGAAACACTAAAATTTTCACAGCCCAGGAATAGAACACTGCCAGCACCATATATATTCCTGGTGTTGGCTTTCAGGCAACACACAAGTCCTGACTGTCCTAGTTCATCTGAAGCCAAAATACATGGTTGAGGAGTCTCAGCAACATGTTATGATTATGAAGGTTCTTTAATAACCTCTAAAAGGAAAAGGGCTTTGACTTTGATTTCCCAAATAAATAAGGGAATGACAACTTTTGTGTAAAACAAGTCTTGAGGAAAAAGATAGGAAAATATCTTTAGAGTTGACACTTTCTTATAAGTCAAATTATGACTAATAAGGGAAACTGTGGAACTAAAGAGTGGAAAATTAAATCAAGATATGGGAAGGTATTGTATGTGCAGATGCTGAATTTGGAGGAAGAGCTTCTCTTAATTAAAAAGCCAGAATTGTTGCTGATTTCAAGAACCAAGTCTATAATGAGCTTTGCCCTGAAGTCTCCCTGCCCCCTCTTTTTCTTTCTCTTCCAGTTAGATGGATTTCTGTGTGCCTTGCAGAAAACTCAGCTAATCTATTATCCAGGATTTATTTTCCTAGCTGTCATCCTATTACTTGCTCATTTTCACATGCTGGACTAAGCATACAACAAACTGAGACTTGCAAGACATACTTCAATGTTCCATCCTCAATTGCTTCATAGATCCTTATTCTTTTCCTGAATCCAATAACAAATAAAGCATACCAGGTAAATGTATATTTTAAGCTTCTGATCTTTTGAAAATAATGGGTGACATTTCTGAAAATACCTTATTTGACAAATTCTCGTGTGAGATTTACCATGAGCCCACTTTTTCTTTTCTCTCTTCCTAAATTCTCTAAATCTGGGGCCAATACAAAATTATGGACACCAGCCATCAGGAAGTGGAGGGTGAGGGCGAGGCTGAGCCACTGAATATCAACTCTTGGGTTACAGAGGCTTCAGGCAGACAAGAACAAGCAGGCTGGAAACACACCTGCCTTTGCATAAGGAGGTATCACATCTTTAAAAGAAAACCCAACAAGAGCTTACATGAAAGAGTTGTCTCTGGTAACAAAGACTTGCTTCACAGAGCCAGCCTTCTCTTTCTCCTCTTTCTCCTTCTTCTCCTCCTTTTTTTTCCCTATTAGGGAGAAGGGTGTTACTTAAGGTAAAAGAATAATTACAGGTTTTCTTTTCTTTGTCTGATCAGTGAAATGAGGATTTCACAGTTCAGAGGGTTGTAGAAAGTAATCAATATAAGGGCATGATTAATGCAAACGATTAACAGAACAGGTAGCTTGATTCTGGAAGTGAGCAGTTCAGTTATTCATTGGATATGAACCCTCATGTGTGCTAGGCAAGTACTCCACAACAGAACTAAATCCCCAACATAATATTCACTTTTTAAACTTTGTTCAAGCTTTTCTTGTACTCACTCTGTAGTTTAGGCATGCCTTGCTCTTCAATTAACCCACCCTATCCTCCAAGTGAATGGCTCTAAAAGCCAGGTCAGGCATATAATTGAGTTTTATAACATGTCATATAGAGTTGGGCCCCCTGCGTTTTCCTTCCTTCCTTTCTCCCTTCCTTCCTTCCTTTGTAGTCAAATATTCACTTTGTCTGCTCAAATACTGTAGATGGACATTTGCCCCACACCATGTTCACAATAGCTTTCAGTTATCCCAAGATGTGGTGTAGCTAACAGTTTAGTGCAGCAGGCTTGTTGGGAAACTGAAATCTCAAACCAAACTGAAACTCCATAATCTCATTTCCTTCTGAAAAATCTCAAACCAATTATTTTCTTTCTTTCTCGGACTGTAGAGTCAGGAACACAGGTTCAGCAAGTCTCATTCAAACTGGCTTGGACAGGTTCCCGAGGTGGTCTCAGGTCCGGTTTTCCTCTGTTCCATGCATCTCACCAAATGGTCTGGCAGCCACCAGGCTTCATATTCTTCCTGTGAAAAAACACAAACATGCCCTTGACCCCATATTAGGACAGGATTGGTTCCTTTCCATTGCTTAGTGCATGGATCTTTCCATTTGACTTGAGCAAATGTCGCTTGAGTTCCACCATGCCAGAATCTGTCCACCACAGATTGCTCACAGGCATCCACATTTAAGAAATTTAAAATGAAGAATGCATGATTTAACAAATCATATGGAGACTGGGGGCACAACTCCCCTCTCCTTATTTTTAGAAGTTGTGTTTTCAAGGAGCTATGAGCATGCTCCACAATTTCTTGCCTTTGTGGATTATAAGGAATGCCTGTTCTGTGTTCAATTTTCCATTGAACACAAAATTGCTGAAATGCTTTACTAGTATATGCAGATCCATTGTCTGTCTTTATAATTTTTGGAACTCCCATGTAAGCAAAACATTTTAAACTGACTTATCACACGCTTAGTGGCTTCTCCAGTTTGTGCAGTGGCCATTAAGAAGCCTGAATATGTATCAACTGCCAAGTGCACATATTTTCATCTGCCAAATTCTACAATCATTTGCCATAAATGATTAGGAAGAAGGCCTTGAGGATTTACTCCTACATTAGTTACAGGTAAATATTGTGGGCACACATTACATTGTTTGACAATCTGCTGAGCAATCTCTCTAGTTAAACCAAACTGTTTTCTTAGACTATTATTATTTTAATGATGAAAGCTGTGTGACTGCTGAGCTAATTCTACCTGAGATAAAACCCTTCTTTTTATTTTAGACAGAAAAGAGGAGATGATGGGAGATGCCATTCTGTAAATATGTTTGTCGTATTGGTTAATGAATAAAGCCATTGTTGGCCAATAGTTAAGAAAGTTAGGCAGGACTAGGAGACAAGGAGGATTTGGGAAGTAGTAGGGAGGAGATTTAACATGGAGGATGGAGAGAGTAGAATCCAGGTCCTCTCTCCGGTAAGATGAGACCACGTGGAAATACTTAGATTGATAGAAATAGGTTAATATTTAAGACAGAGATAGCCGATAAGAAACTATTAACTCGCCAATAGCTTTATATCTAATACAGCATCTCTGTGTGCTATTTGGGGCTGGCATGGCTGTGGGACCAGGCCAGTGAGAAAATTACTCTTAACATTCCTTCCTTCCTCCTTCCTTCCTTTCTCCCTTCCTTCCTTCCTCCATCCCTCTCTTTCTTTTTCTTTCTTTCTTTCTTTCTTTTCCCTGTGGAAAAAATTTATTATTCTGTACCAGTTGGTTTTAACAAAACCACTGGCCATGGGTTAGAGGAAATTATAAACATATCTCTTATTGTCATTGAGTGTACTTTCCACCACTCACTACTCAAAACATACTAGTTTATTTTTGAGTATCAACTAGCCATTTATAGAAGTGATGAGATCTATAGGTCATCATAAACATTCCAAACAAGCTACAACATAACGGGGGCAGCTGGTCCAGCACTGCCAACACTTACAAAAACAAATGCTGGTGTTAAAAATAAAAGTATCAAAAATAGTTATGACAAATATACTACTTTTTGTCTTTCCAAAAACACATGGAAGGAAAACTTTTGCCCTCATGCCAGACACTACATAATTACAACACTGCACAAAAAAACTCTAAACCCAAGATCCAGTTAACTGAGATTACTTTCTTGGTATTTTCCATGTATGTCAGGCAGGAATCTACCCCAAGTCCTTTGCAATGGTAGTTCTACTTTCCTGGAATAGTTTTCTCATTAGTGTTCATGACTGAAATGCATTACCTTCAGGGCTTTGTTAACCAATGTCAACATCTCCCAAAAGCCAATTATGAAAACCTAAATAAAATCACAAAGTCACCCCACATTGTCCTGCTATCCCTTATCTTACTCAGTTTTCCACAGATCTTATCTCTTTCTGATACTCTAGTCACAATAATGGGTCTGAAATGCTCCCTGAAGCTTCTGTTCTGAATGGTTGGGTTGTGATTAGGAGTTGGTGCAATCTTTAGGAGCAAAGACCTAGTAGAAGTTAATAAAATCACTGGGGTCATGCCCTTGAAGGGGACCCTGTGGGCTTGTTTCTTTCCTTTCCCTCTTTGCTTTTCTGGCTACCATGAGGTGAACAGCCTTCCTTCCCATTGTAGGACATCACCCTACTCTGAGCCACCATCTACTTGCTTAGCAACAGGGCTCACCAGCTGTGAACTGCCAGGTTTGAATGAGGAGGTTAAAAAAAAAGAAAGGAAGGAAGGAAGGAAAAGAAAAGAAAAGAAAAAAGGAAAGGAAAGAAAAGAAAAAGACCTTCAATCCATTGAAGTGATTTCTTTAGGAGTTTTGTGTGGTGATATATTGTTTATGACCTAATAAAGCCACTGAAGATCAGAAATGCAAAGTCAGCCACACTAGTCAGTCATAGAAGCTGGACATTGGTGGCACACACCTTTAATTCCAGGACTCAGGAGAGAGAAACAGATGGATTTCTGTGAGTCCAAGACCACCCTGGGCTACACAAGAGTGAATCACTCTATAAGAGAAACAAAGTTCACACCTTTAACCCCAGCACTAGAGAGGTATCTAAGGAAGAAGCAAAGGGTTCTCATGTGAGATTCAGTTTCCAGTCACAGGGAGGACAGGATCTCAATTTCAGCCTTGATAGAAGTAAGAGCTACTGGCTGGCTTCTTTTGTTTTTCTAATAATAAAAGCCCATGGATAGATATTGGGCTTCCAGCAGAATATCAGAACTTTTGTTCCAGAGATAGAAAGCTAACATCTCTTCTTCCATTACATGTTTTTAAATGTGACTCACTTTTAGTGCATAAGGCTTATTCTGTGTAAACTACACGAGGACAGGGATTTCTCATCATTTGCACTTCCAGCAGCTCAAGAAATCCTGTGTTTGTGAAAGAAAGCATAGAATTCTGAAGGCAAGGGGAGAAGGAAGAAAAGAAGGGAGAAACGAAAGGAGGGAAGAAGTGGGAGTAAATGGTTGGAGAGATGGTGTAAAGAAAAAAGAAGTAAAAAGAAAATGAAGCTAAGAAGAATGTAATTGGGAACCACTTCCATTGAGAGGTCTGGATGTAAAATTTCACCCTCTGGACTCGAGGCTGATCTTTAGCCTCAATAGGCTGCCTGGAGTGGTGGATATGCAAACGAAGTTTTATTAGTATATCTGGGCGTTACTATTAAAAACCTGTAAGTAATCTTTCTCTTTTTCGCTCTCTGTATGTCTCTGTCAGTTAGCAATGATGACTCCTAAATCATTTGTTGTGGGATATTCGATCACACTGTGAACCCCAAATTTGCATTAATTAAATAAAATCAACTTTGGGTCAGGTATTAGAGCCAGAGACTAGTAGACAGAAAGTCATCATAGAGACTCAGAGGGAATCTGGAAAATGGATAGAGAGACTCACAGAAAGTAGTAGGTAGAGTCTTTGGGGGTGGCAGTCTTTTTTTTGGAGCTGAAGGATGCCACCTTCTGAGACACTGCTGAAGAAAGTTGGTCAGCTGGTTGCTCCTCAATTTCTCTGAGCTAGCAGGTTTTCACTGCAGCCTCTGATTCCTGGGTCTTTATTGGTAAATAGAATGATGGAGACTTAGTTAAAAACTACATTTGGTGGCAGTTGCAGGAGGTATATACAGTGGGTAGAAGTCCCCCCTGAGCTGCTGCCTGAGAAGTTGACCACTAACTGCTACAATTACTGGTTGTAACAGCAGTAGATTCAGGTGCAACCACTGTGCTGACAGAAAAAAAATCATTCCTGTATTATGTGTGTGGACCTACAAGACTGTCCACATCTCAGCCTATTTACTCTCTGTTCAAGTACTGTGTACTTGACAAATATCACTTCTCCATGTTTTGACATCTTCATTTTATGGTTCACAAACTGGACAGGGTCAGAAGGTAACAGCAATTATACTTTATTTTTCTTTGTTACATGAAAAGACAGAAAACTCACAGGGAATTGGTAATGCACTCCCAGCACTCGGGAGGCAGAGGCAGGCAGATCTCTGTGAGTTCAAGGTCAGCCTGGTCTACAGAGTGAATTCCAGGACAGGCTCCAAAGCAATACAAAGAAATTCACTAATTTTAATTCTGGCTCAAAAACAGAATGAAAGGGAATCAGGACCTCTTGCTGTCAAGGGGGTTATCAGAACAGGGTGCCAGACCTACATGAAGTTTAAATTCATTTTACTTCTTCAGGAAAATGGCAGGAAATATTTTATAAATATTTATGTTTGGTACTGGTTTTCTTTTTCTTTCCTTTACTATTTTATTTTTATTTTTTCTCTCCTCCTGGTGTTCTTGTGTGGTGAATGAACGGTACCCATAAGAGAAAAGGACAAGATAGAAATTTTCTTCTTTGGCCACTAAAATGTAATTTTTATACTAATGGTAGCCAGTATTTATTAAATTCTGCATGGGTTTCCTTAATGCTTTTAGCAGTAGATAAGGAAGTTGCCAATCCCACAATTCACAGAAGACATGTTGGGGGTGGGGGTGGGGTATGGCAGAATGGAAAGCAGCCCTTTCACACTGTTTGAAGAGGTCTCTTATTCAGAGGATGAGTTCCAATCACAGTCCCAAGGGATGGGGGAGATTGTGGTGTGGACACATTAACATAAAAGTTACAGAAAATGTGATGATAACAAAGAAACACTTTAGCAAGACCATTCAAGGGAAGAAGTCTCCTGGTGATCCCAATAGTCTCACCATGCAAGAAGACAAAGAAACAACCAACCATTTGAATGTTAACCCTTTAATAATCGGGCCTCTGACTCCACCTGGTGGAAACTGTAAAAATAAAATGAAGAACTTAGAAGCACTATAGAAGCAATACTTGGAGACAGTAATTTGTTAGTTGCCCTTATCCTCTATCCACTCCTTCTGAAGAGCAGTTCACCGTGTATTTTAAGAGTTCACAATCCATTTGTGGCTCATTCCACAAAGTAGCTTCTGGTTAATTCATACCTGTGAAAAGTTCTGGCAAGGAACTACATGTGCTAGCAACAAGTTATAGAAGGAAATATGGGGGAAGAGGCGAGTGAAATTTTCAGTTCTATACCACTCCTATTGTAAGAATGTGTCCAACTTATTTATTCATTCCTTACGATGATGGACTGTCAATGTCTCAGTTGCTTTTACTATTAATTTTTCTGTAGAGAGTCAGGTTTTAAAGTCGTTAAAAAATGGTGCTTACACAGCTAGGATAACATTCTATTTTATGTTCATTTTTCATCACAGTAGAACAATAGTCTCTGTTTATAGGGGATGGAAATTTTAAAGAGCATCAAGCTTTTGCTTGGCATTTTCCTCTGCTAGTTTGTGCTCCCACTTTTAGATCCTCAGATGGTCTTCTTAATTTATAGCAAAGACTATCAGTTCTCTGTTAAATGGCCTTGAAACCCTTGCTGAAAGACAATCTACTCCAGATGTGTGGCTTGTTTCTTGGCCCTCCATTCCTGAATGGTGCTCTGTATGTCAGTCTTTCATTTAACATATTTTCCACCCTTTGGAGAATTTCATACATGAGTACTGTAATTATATCATTTCTACTTTTCAATTTCTCTTCCTAGTTCCTCCTCTTACACCCCTACAACCTTTCAAATTTAAAACCTCCTTTTCTGTAATTATTATCCTGCATTATTTTGGACATGTGTTCAGAGCTGACCATTCAGGATAGAATAACCTATCAGAGGGCTTGGCCCTATAGCAAACTGATTCTCCCTCAACAGCCATTGATTGCCTATAACTCTTTATCTAGTGATAGTACCTTGTGAAATACTCCCCATACATATTTTCATGTCTACTTGTGCCGACATTATGCATGTCTAGTTTAGACAGCCATATTGTTGTCATTCTCTGTCTCTGCCTCTCTCTCTTTCTGTCTCTCTGTACGCCACCTCCCACTCCTGTGTCTTGTATAGCCTTTACTGGTCTGGAACTGTTATACAGGACAGCTGGCCAGGAACCCACAGAATTATGTGCATATCTGCCTCCCAAGTGCTAAGATTAAAGGTGTGGGCTACATGCCACACATAGATTCTAGGACTCCTAAAAGACATTAAAACTCTCTTTGAGAAGACTAGACCTGAGGACTGAGTGCAAAAAGCAAATAATTACCTAAAGTTCCTGGGAACTTCAAATTCCTAAAAATTATTTTTTGATTTTTTTGAGATTATACATCCATAATTTCCCTTTTCCCATATCTTTCTCCACCCCCCCTATACTCCTCCTTCTTCACTTCAAACCCATGACCTCCTCTTTCATTAGTTGCAGATCATTTTTACAGAGTAGTGTGTCTTCACCATGTGGAGTCAGAGACTGGTTTACTAAAGTGTTATACTGCAGAAGTTCATGTGGAAGTATCAGTCTGTTATAGTATTCAACTGTTAAATCAATGTTACTTCATTTTTGGATATGACTTAGGACAATTGTTGCAAGGAAAGACTCCAAATAACTCAAGAAAAATACTTATATTTAAATATGTACAAGAACATCACAGACATTTTAGAATGAAAACAAACAAACAAACACACAAAATGTATCCAGAATTTTCCAGGAACAGGAGTGACTCTATACATGATCACTGTCAATAACATTTTGAACTCAATTATTACATCTGTTATATATACTATGACACTGGAGGTGGACATATAGGGGGAAACAGACATTCTACAAATAAAATCATATAAATCTCTTAATGCTATGAAGTAATAAATACATTTTTAAAAAGAATATAGGACACAGGAACCTAACTTTAATTAATTGAGAGAGAGAGAGAGAGAGAAAGAGAGAGAGAGAGAGAGAGAGAGAGAGAGTATTGGTTTGAAGAGAAAACTGAACTTATAGAAAGGTCTAGAAACCTACAAGACTGACCCCAACTAATAATTTGAGCAACCGTAGAAAGGCTACCATAAATGCCCTTCCCCGGAGAGTGAGATCAACAACTAACTTATCCATGGAGCCCCTCATCTAATACCTGTTGGAAACAGAAACAAATACCCATACCTAAACACTGAGTCGAACTAGAATCCAGATGCAGACAGAGAGGACAAGACCAGGTTGCAGAAACACATAGAGCCAGCTGACCTGAACAAGGAGGAGCTAACAGCCCCCAGACTGATAGCTGGGAATCCAGCATGGGACTGACTCAGGTCCCCCCTGAATATGGGTCTCAGCCAGAAGGACTGAGCAGTCTAAGGGACCTCAGACAGTGGAACCAGGATGTATCCCTTGCGAATACATCCCCCATGGAGGGATACTGCCTTAACCCAGAGACAGGAGAGAAGTCCTAGTCCCTACTTGAAATGGCCTGACAGATCTACATGACCCCACCTGGATGGCATTGCCCTACAGGTGGAATTGGGGTGGGGGGATGGGAGGGGAGGATGGTCAGGGTGCATGTGAAGGGGCAGAGAGGATAAGAGGGAGGGAGGGAGGAGGGAACTGGGATCAACATGTAAAATCATAAATTAAATTAAAAAAGATATTAGTGAATAAAATTTGGAAGTGACATTTAAGTGTAGACCTAACAACATATATAAGAGTGGGTAAGATTCCGGACTGGACAGGGTCATTTAGAAATGGTTGAACAGAACTAATTGATTTGTTTCATATTCTGATAATATTACTAAGACTATTATATTAATAAGTTAAAATATGAGCTAAATATGTATTTAGACATGTATGTATGTATGTGCATATTTGTGTATGCATGCATTTGTGCCTATAAGCATGCATGTGTGTGATGGGAGATATCATTCTGTAAATGTGTTTCTCTTATTGGTTAATGAATAAAGCACTGTTGGCCAATAGGAAAGCAAGATAGGTGGGATTAGGAGACAAGGAGGATTTTGGGAGATGTAGTGAGGAGAGTCGAGATGTAGGCACTTTAGAGAAGAGGTCCGGCCCTCTCTCCGGTAAGATAAACCATGTGGAAACACTTAAGATTAATAGAAATGGGTTAATGTCAAGACAAGACCTAGCCAATAAGAAATGCTAGTAACAGGCCAACAGCTTTATATCTAATACAGTGTCTCTGTGTGTTATTTGGGGCTGATGCAGCTGTGGGACTAGGCTGTCAAGAAAACTGCTTGCAACGTGTGTGTGCAAGTATGCGTGTGTGTGTTTGTGTATTTGTTTGAGATAAATGGAGGAATCCTTAGCTTTGCTACATCAAACTACACATGATCTTAGCAAGAAGGCTGAGAAGCAATACTATTAAAATTTGTAGAATATACTTCAGTTAAATTGAAATTTGGCCATCATCTTTGCTTCATGTAGTACTAGGGAAGTAGATGTAACAGATTTGTTGTCAAGCCAATGTTTTCTACACTAATTCCTGATGTCATTTGCAAGTACATGAAGAGACTTACTTGCCTTCATTGTGTTAGCTGATTTGTCTGTTCATTACATTAACTAGCAGATCAGGCTCTTTTTCTCCCACAATCAAGTGGCACAAAGACAAACTTAAGACAGACATGTAAACGGTAATCTACCTACTAGAAACTTTCAAATCCAATCTTGGAAACTGTAGCACAGCCCCCAAGAAGTACCACTGCATATGTGATGCATGCTGACCTTTATTTGACTCTCAGAGACCTGCCGTTCAGTCTCTATTCTCTCTGGGCCTTCAAATGCTCCATGCTGATTATTAATTAGTGTGTCAATCACTGTGATCCTCCACAGGGAAGCCCATCAATTTAATGGTCCCTCAGTGATGTCTCTGGTAACGCTGTTGTTCTTTAAGCTCTACCAGTGTGGCTGGTGTACAAACAGATGACAAAAATGAAAGACTACAAATAAGAGGTTCACCAGAACCAGGACATAGTGGTATACTGCAGTGTTGCATGAATAAAACCTAAGGGCTGTGCCATTGCAATGATGGACTATTTATACTGTTCCCTGTTTGTAAAGGAAATATTCTACTTTCAGTTTTCTGAATCAATTGTAGAACTTGGAACATGAAAGACAACAGTCTTCTCATCCTTAGATTTCTTCATTCTTCTTTTACTAAAAAGGGAGAGAACATTTACACCTTATGTTCTCTAACCCCCTCTCTGCTGCTCCTTCTTTCTCTTACATGTATCTTACAAAAAACATTTTAATCAAAAGAATTGGCTGTCTTTGATCATAAAGCTAAATCCTTTTAGTACTGTTAGAGATTTCTTTTAGGCCCTGTATAGAAAGCAGTTTTATTACCAGAGATGAGATGAGTCAAGTTTCAAGCTTATCTCAGCTTTCAGAATTAATAGATATTTCTTCTGGGCACCTAGACAAGGCTTGCAAAGTAAATCATCCAAAATCAGCTGCAGCAATGAGGCCAGTGAAGATTAACTACAGTATTTATGAGTGGATATAACTAGGTATAAAACATAAATTTTCCTTCTCAGTTGATAGTCCTAGATGCAGTTGGGAGATGTGGAGACAAAATAAGCAAGCACAGAAATATGTTAGGAACACCCTTCACATCCCAGGGCCGGATTGACTGGACAGGTAGAATGTAAGCATTAGCTCTCCTAGTCTGTATCTTTATGTTTTGTCAGTTCAGCTCTTTTTCTCAGTGCCCTTACCCATAAAATTGGAATAATTCCATTTTGTGCAGCTCAGGAGATTATTGAGATTGGAACAAGATGAGTTTTCTAAAGCAATTGGTCTGTAAATATCCTTTATTAAAATCACATCCTATTATTCATAGCCTGTTGCTTGCTTGCTTCTCTTCACCATTCTATGCCTCTAGGCATTGATTCTCAGCTGTGGGTGACCTTGCTCCTACCACTGAGCCATGCTCATCAGTGCCTAGAGACAGTTTGGTTGTCATAGTGGCTGATGAGTATTATTATGAACATGCAGTGACTAGAAATAAAAGGCATTGATAAACACCTTGCCATGGACAGCATCTACTTCAGCAAATACTTACATAACCGGAAATGTCAACTCTACAAGTTAGTGGGTCTCTTTGCTACTAAGCACATGTGGTGCAAGGATATGACCTTGTTTTGTGTTCTAGTTCTCTCTTTATTCATTTTCACATCATTCTGGAGTGAAAGTTCTCAGTGAGGGGTGAGTTCACAGACATCTCTACTATGGCCATTCCTGGAGTATCTAGTCCAAGGATAAAGAAAGTGCTTGTAAAGGGTGTTCTAAAATATTCTTTCACAGAATCACCAGCAAAAGGCAAATCTCGTTCTATGCCTGGCAGTGACCACTCTGAACTGAGGTTTATCACAATTGTACTGAGGAAGCGCACACTCATGGTCTTTGCAGTGAAAAGGAAGGACTACAGCTTAGATTCTGCCTTGGTTTTTGCCACTAAACCTGTCTTTTGAAAATTATAAAAGGTTTTTCACAGCTCAGCAAAGTGACAAAGTGGCTTTTTTTCTCACTTCCAACATTCAGGGTACCTGTTACAATGTGCAGCTTCCCATGCTGCGGAATCCTCAGCCAATATTTTCCATGAACAAAGGAACCACTAATGTCCTTGCACCATACCAAAAAATATTAAGCAAAGCCATGATATACTGAGCAGGATTTAATAAATAGTTACTATTATTATTGCAACTTTGAAATTTTAGTAGCAGATGTAAAGAAAGTAGTTCTCTGTCTTGTTCTATTCTCTTGCCTTATCTTGTTCATTGCAAAAGAAAGGCAGAATGAATAAAAGCAAAACAAAAGAAAACAAAATTAGGAGTCCCAGAAAGCATTTGAACTCCTCCTAAAGCCAGAGATTGCATTAGGTTCTGTGGTAGCCACAGTGGGGATGCTCTCTGGCAGCCTCTCTGACAGGGGGTTCTAATTTCCTTCATGTGGGTTTCTGGGACCAGACTTGAAAGTGAAAGATAATTCCAGAAAAATGTGTACTTTTGTGTCTGACAAGGAAAATGAAATGAAAGGGACTCTGTTATCTCCTGCCCTTTCTCCTGTGCTAACTCAGACATGTCTGCCCACACCTTGAGAAAGGATATTTGTCAAATATACAATAATGAAGGGGGAGAGAATAGAATTGAGGTTGGGAGCATATAGTTTCACATATGTAATACATGTA
The DNA here is from genome assembly GCF_943737965.1 of Phodopus roborovskii. Classification (NCBI taxonomy): domain Eukaryota; kingdom Metazoa; phylum Chordata; class Mammalia; order Rodentia; family Cricetidae; genus Phodopus; species Phodopus roborovskii. The sequence goes on along the minus strand of NW_026125298.1, from coordinate 30,931 downwards.
ATATGGAAATCTTTCATGATTGAGAGTATCTTTGTATGTGTGTGTGTGTGTGTGTGAGGGGGGAGGATGGATGGATGAATGGATAGATAGATTTATTTCATTGACTCAAGTACAAGACTTAAGATGAAATCTAGGTTGCCTTGAGTTCTGTGCTCAAACCTGAGGGAAAAACCTCTGAAAGAAAAAGATGTTTTTCTCCCAGTAAAAGTTTAGGGTTTGCTATATGTCAGAGTAAAAAAAAATACCTTTACTGAGCTCACATAAGGAAGTCCCCCAGGCTGTTTTCTTTTCCCATTTCTTTCTTTCTTTCTTTCTTTCTTTCTTTCTTTCTTTCTTTCTTTTTGTCACTCTCTCTCTCTGTTCTTCTTCCCACTCTTTCTGTTCCCTGACATTTTCCCTCCTTTTCTCCCTTCTTTCTCCTCACCCCTTTCTTCATAATTTTGTGTTGTTTTCCACAAATATAGAACCTCTTGAGATACTAGAAATAAAAGTGGTTAAAATCCCCCACCTTCCTGTTACTTCCACAGAGTGAACAAAAGGCCCAAGGAAAGCATCCCAAAAAAGCAGGGACTTTTTGGCTCCCAGTTGAGAGGTGGAAATTATTGGCTAGTGGGCCCTATTGCTGGGTAGGTGATGGTTGAGAATATCATGGTGGGAGCACAGCAGGGAGGGAGGTATGTTTACTTCATGGTAGCCAGGAAACAAAGAAGGAGAGGAAAGAACCAGGCTCCAGGATCATCTTTCAGAGCATGTCTCCAGTGACTGTGCAGGAATTTAACTTAAGGGGCAACAGTAGTTGTCCAAGCTACAAGTACAACAACATCAACCAAAATATGGCTTCTCTTTCATTTACTATAGTGTTACACATTGATATAAGACACTGAAAGTGGAAATCACTCCCAAATAAGAGCACACAAATATACCTAATGTGACAAGCATCACAGTTTAGCAATGAGGTCCAAAGTGATGTGAGGACATTTTTCTCATGGTCACCTACCACTGATTACACAAAAGAGATAGGGTAATTCAGAGAAAGCCTGAGACCAAAGTAGCTGGTTACTCCATAGAACTGTATGACTCCAGGGTCCTAATCTGGGATGAAGGACTAGAGGATTCCTGGAGAGTGATTCTCCTCCCATCTATACTGAAACAAAGAAGAAACTGGAACCCAATAGCAGTGAAGTTTGGCAACAGAAGCAGAGCAACAACAACAGGAAGAGATGCACTAGCAAGACCTGAAGTCAGGCAGGTGATAGTGTTTTTTTTTTTTCCCCTTTCCCCCCCCCCCGGGACTGTTTATGTCTTGTCATTCTATTGTCAAGCATATCCATCTCTGGAAAAGAAACTTTTCTCAGTCAATCTTTCTTGGAAAATACTATCACAGATCTGCCCAGAGTGTGCCTTTTAGTTGACATTCAGATCTCATTGAGTTGACAATTGGAAGTATTCAGACACTCAGTTCTCATTGAGTTGACAATCGGAAGTATTCAGACATTCAGATCTCATCAAGTTGACAGTTGGAAGTACCCGTGTCAATAGTGATCTCTCCTTCTTGTTTTCTTTCTGAAATACATTTTTTATGATATAGTAAGATATCTTTGAGCTAATCCTACAATACAGGCAGAACTTGAGCTTGATGTTCCATGCTTCAGGCTCCCAAGTACTAGGATCCCTGCTATGTGCTACCATGTCCGAACGAGTGGTGTCAAATTTAGAGACACAATCTGGCTTTGAGGGTGTACTTTATGTGATTATGGTGGGTTATAAAGATTATCAGATAACTTCAGGTCCTAAGGAAGGTTGTGCAGGCAATGCACTCTTCTTGGGTTGATACAATCAATTGTGTCTCTTCTCTTGTTGCCTTCAAGAGCCCTGCCATGGAGGACACACCTTTCAGATCATACTCCTATAAGATGCTGTGGGTTCAACACTCGTAAGATTCTTACATCAGAGAAAACTTGAGTTTACATAATGGAAAGCCTCTGTAAGTAGGATTTACCCATAAGGGCAGTACATCTGGTGTCATGAGAAACCAAGAAATATCGGTCAGATGTTCACAAGACAAAACCCACAAGAGTAGAAAAGAGTGAAAGAGTGTGCAAGAAGACCTGTGAGATGTCATCCCCAGGAGAGGGATTGAATTTGAAGCCAAATCTGCCAAAGACAGTAACTTCACGTAAACAAAGGGAGATTAAAATGGTAGCTAATTCATGAGATATCAAAGTATTTTGTATAGTTCTTGACATACAAAATTCACTTAATGAAATGTTTGGCAATAGCTTAACTTTAAAATATGAAATAACACAGAAATGCCTGCTTCTCCATGCATGTTAACAAGCCCATTTGGACAAACATGTGCAAGCAATGCTTTAACCTTCTAAGTCCCATGGGTGAATTTCAGAGATGTATAAACTCCATTAAATTGAATGTGAACATTCATTCTTAAGTAAGTGAAGATTTGTATGTATGCAGTAACTCTCAGATGTAAGTTATTGACAATCTTTCATGGCATAATAAACTATAGACATAAAAATTAACAATTTTAAGATATGGCAGCAATTGCAATATTACAAGGTATTATTTGAAAATGAAGGCTGGGTCCCTTTTTTACATTAAGTCCTATAGCCCATGTGCAAGGTTCAAAGTTGGCAGATTTTAGATAGCCCATGTGCAAGGTTCAAAGTTGGAAGATTTTAGACTCTGGATGTTTGCCCTACTACAGACCACTCAGTTCTGTTTGGCCCTCCTCTATGAGACCTCCACATTCAAAGACTCCTGAACCCCAGGGAATATTATTGCCTTGTCCTCTAACTGATGCAGTCACTAGACCAATGCTCTTGTAGCAAGATCTCCCATGCTCTTGGATAGGTAGGATGAGCATAGTAAAAATTGCAATCTTGCCAAAAGCAATCTACAGATTCAACGCAATCCCCATTAAAATCCCAGCACAATTCTTCATTGACATTGAAAGGATAATAATCAACTTTATATGAAAAAACAAAAGACCCAGGATAGCCAAAACAACCTTGTACAATAAAGGAACTTCAGGAGGCATCACAATCCACGACTTTAAGCTAAACTACAGAGCTATAGTCCTGAAAACAGCCTGGTATTGGCACAAAAACAGACAAATAGAACAATGGAATTGAATCAAAAACCCAGAGTTTAACCCACACACCTATGAACACCTGATTTTTGACTAAACAGCTAAAAGTATACAATGGGAGGAGGGAAGCATCTTCCACAAATATTGCAGGCACAACTGGATGATGGTGTCTCATTAAACTGTGTCCCACATCATTTGGTAACTTCTTACATGTTGATTTACTCATGAGTCTGTAAAAGGAAGTCACTGGTGACTGGGCTAGAAGAATATCAGCTCTTTTCCAGGTCTGACATTGGGGTTCCATGAGTGAGGGATGACCTCACAGTGGGCAGATATGCTAAATCCTTAGGCTATTAGTCCTCTAATTGATTTTATGATTGATTTTACTAGTTTTATTGATTTTATGAGGCTGAATCTCTGAATTAAGCAACAGGTGACCAGTATCACTGTAGCTGCAAGCCACCTTTGAAATCAGATTCTCCTATTTGTTGTTTCTTATTCCTCTTTTCTCTATTAGCTTAAAGATTAATCCCCATGATTGTGGTAAAAGGCAGTGAAATTCTGTTAATTAGAACAAAGTGTGCATAGCTGACTATGGGGCACACATTCTTCTGCAGCCTGTTCTTTCCTTAATAGTTAACCTTCCCTTTTATCTGAAGACAATCATTAAAAAAAGTAATTTAAGAAGAACAGCAAATAAAGCATAATTCTAGTGGATTTAATTGAATTTACCTAACAATTTGAAGGAAGTCTGAGAAAATTAGCAAGCAGGAAAAAACAAAAATTCAATGCCAAGGTCAAGAGGAAGACTTGGCATGTATGAGTAATGATTGTTTTTATGAATAACTGTTAGTTCTTGGGTTTTATTAAGTAGATTAGGATATGTATTATATATCATTAAGCACTTGTGATCTGAGGATCTTGATAAGCAAATGCTATTTCACTTAATAGAATAATATGAGTGTGTAGTTATCATTAATACTTTTTATGAAACATAAGTAGTAGTTTAGAAATATGGAGAAAAGTTTTCCTAAATCCCACATTCAATTAGTTCAGATGAGTTCATCTAAACCTTGTAGTTGGATTCCAATGTCCTGATTATCAACAGCTATGGTATTGGATGGTGACTATGCAAGGAAGATTTGAGCCTTAGTCAAAACAATGGCTATTGTGAGATTTGAAATCATATTTCAGCAACAGTTTGATTTCAAAGTTATATTTTATTGTATAATTTCACTTTGAAAAGACAATGACATTTATCTACAGCTAAGTGACCTGTTTTCATTTAATTTTAATTAGTGTCCCTTCATGTCACCAGAAAGTTGATGATTTGTAGAATTCCTGGAAAGAATCCATGATTATAAAGCCTACATGAGTGATTAGGTTGTACATGATAGTGAGAGATTGGAATTTTGCAGGTTCACAGACAAATTCCCCTGAGAACATTTTCAGGCCCCATTGGTAGCCAATTTTGCCCCCCTCTGAACATGACCTAATATCTTTGCAACCATGGGGTAAAGCTTTTGGAATGTGAGAACGAATCTCAAGTGTCACTAACTAAAGAGCTGAGCAGGTTGTCAGATAGCATCTGCGGCCTATAATAGAGCCTCCCTACTTTCTATAACCCACCTACATGATGTACCCACCAATGTGCTTGAAAATATGGTGTTTAATTACTGCCTTTGTTCTATTACTATAAAAAGCTCATTAAGTTGTTATCTTATTGAAACACATTATGTGGAGGACCTGAATCTGTGTTCCTGGGTAATGTTATTCCTAATCAGCCCAGAATGTATTCTTTCTCTTATTTGTCTGAGGTGAGAGTTGTTTCTATCATCATTGGTAACTAAGGGGCAGAGTTCACACAAGTATACTTCCAAATGGAATGAGAGAGACTTCCTTTAGGAACACATAGAACAGACAAAGATGTCCTCTACAGCACATCTGTCTCTACAATTGGTCAAGGGAGAAAAACCACATGTGTTCCCACTTAATGTAAATATCCTTGTTCTGATTAGAGTAAATAATCAAACATTTAATTTACAAACCTTTTCCTTTCAAACCATTCATGTCCTTTGCCTTTTCTCAGTTAGTAATGTGTAATTTCATGTTCCTTAGCTTTCCTTTAGAAGCTAAGAGAGTATCAACAATCTGACTGAATTAAGTATGCTGTAATGTATCTCTATCAAGAATTAATAGTAATCATTTGCTCTAAGTCTAAAATCCATATATGAGTAAGTATATATAATATTTGTCTTTTTGTGACTGGGTTACCTCACTCAGGATGATTTTTTCTAGTTCCATTTATTTGCCATTGGTTCTTCCCACCCCACTGAGTTGGTATTCCATTGTGTAAATGTATGACATTTTCTTTATCCATTCTTGAGTTGAGGGACATCTAGGTTGTTTCCAGGTTCTTGCTATTAGACACAATGCTGCTTTGAACGTAGCTAAACACATGTCCTTGTATGAATGTGCATGTTTTGAGGATACACCTAAGAGTGGAATTGCTGGATCTTGTGATAGACTGATACTCATTTTCCTGAGGAACCACCATACTGATTTCCAAAGTGGCTGTACAAGTTTACATTCCATAGAGCAAAAGATTACCAGCCTACAATCTATACTGCCAAAGAAGCTAGGAAACAAGAATGATCCTAGGAGAGACATACATGGTCCCTCACAGAAGGGGAAAGGGACAAGATCTTCTGAACAATTGGGAGCATGGGGGGAGGGGAGAGGGAGTTAGGAGAAAGAGAAGAGGAGAAGAGAAGGGAGAGGAGTACATGAGGGAGCAGGAAGACTGAGTCAAAGGAAGAACAGAGGAGAGCAAGAAAAGAGATCCCATAATAGAAGAAGCCATTATAGGTTTAAAGAGAAATCTGGCACTAGGGAAATGTCCAGAGATCTACAAGGATGATCCCAACTAACAATTTAAGCAATAGTAGAGAGGCTACCTTAAATGCCCTTCCCCTATAATGACATTGATGATTACATTATATGTCATCCTAGAGCCTTCATCCAGTAGCTGATGGAAGCAGAAACAGACACCCACAGCTAAACACTGAACTGAACTCCTGGAATCAAGTTGCAGAGAAGGAGTGATAAGCAGGCTGTAGAAACTCACAGAAGCAGCTGACCTGAACAAGCGGAGCTCATGGACCCCAGACTGACAACTGGGAAATCAGCATAGAACCAAACCAGAACCCCTGAGCATGGATGCCAGTTAGGGGGCCTGGGAAATCTATGAATGGATTTTGGGAGCCCATTACACTTAGAGCGATATACTCTCTCAGCCTAGACACATGGGGGAGGGCCTAGACCCTGATCCAAAAGATAGGACAGACTTTGAAGATCCCCCATAGAAGGCCTCACATTCCCTGGGGAGCAGAAAGGGGATGAGATAGGGTGTTGGTGTATAGCAGGGGAGTAGGGGAGGGAGAGGGAACTGGAATTGACATGTATAAAAAGCTTGATTATACTTTAAAATAGAAAACAGTAAAAAACAAAAAAGAAGAAGAATGAATGAATGAATTGTGAAACAAAAAGCAAACCATGGTAGATAATAACAATATCAATTTCTATCATACAACTTTCATAAAGGTTTGATGACACAATTTATGAAATGTCAGTGAAGGCCTTGGTATTAAACATCAGTGCTGTCTGTTAAATTATTTCAGCATGAGGTAATTTCATTGTGATTTTGTGAACAGACAACTATATTCCCAGGACTAGAGAGGTAATCTGAGCTGAATTTCTGATATCTACAAAACATCCCTAGAGGGAAATGGGTCTTTGGGTAGAGAATGGGAATGATAGAGTCAAGGCTAGAAAATAATGAAATTAGTAAGTAAACTGTGTGGGAGAGTTCTTTCCACTTCCTTGGCCTCTTCTCTACAAACTTAAAGTTATTTAAAATGATTTTAAAAGTGTTACTAGCTTAAATCATTCCTGTGCCTTTCAATAGTTTTCTGAGGCTGATGAATTATATTTGTGTAAATAACTTTGAAACAAGCAAAGAAAAGAAGGCAACCCAAAATCTCAACACTAGGTGAAATTGCTCACAGTTCGGTCTTCTCAGGAAACTGCACACTGAGTGGGGAGTGGGTGTTGGGGGGGGGAGGCTCTGCTATAGATGCTACAAGAGATGAGAAACCAGAGTTTCCAGTGATTGGGAATAGCTCTCCACAGCTATGGTTGAGAACCATTTCTCCTTTTGGGATAAACAGGAACTGAAGAACCAGTTCAGAAATTTGCTTTACAACTGCTTTGTGGTGGCTGAATTTCAACAATGAAATATTCAACAGAACACAAAAACACATGAACAAACAAACAAAAAACAGGCTACTGGGTTTCACAAGAAAGAAAAGAGAACAGAATGGTCAGAGAATATGGGGAGAGGACACATAAGGTCTAGGGAAAGGAGCCTTTTTAGGTAATCACTGAACCTGAGTAGGAACAGCTAGGATCTCTACCTTAAGCCAATTGTTTTGTGTTGATATCAAGGAACAATCAAGTTGCCACCATTCATGCTTCAAAAATAGTTTCAGAAACATATGTCTTTTAAAAAGAGTGAAGGAGAGATAAAGATACAAAAAGGAAAAGAGAAAAATTTCTGTGAGACTAATCATTGGATAACTTGTACCTGACATCTGACATTCCCCCTTCCTGGATGGTAAATCTCAATATCTGTCCATTAGCTTGGTATGTGTGAAGATGAAGTCATATTTGCAGCAGAAAAGCTAAATTCTTCATAAAGTTGCCCACACAAGAGTTAATAAAAAAAAGGTTTTAAGTATCATTGCTGGTGTGGTTTTCTATACAGTTAATAAAACACAGAGTTCAGACACTTAGCAGAAGCTAGTACAAAGCAGAGAGATTTTGTTTAATCCTGTAATGTCTTATTTACACAGGAAGGTTTGATTTTTCAAATATTGAAATATGCTTCTGGCTTTTGTCTTGTTCTGTGCTTAGCATTCTCTGTGATACATGAGAAGTGTTCTGGTGAGTTGCATTGCCACAGTAGTCACAAGCCTGCCTGCTGACAAATTTACTCATGACCCAAACACAGTTTGTGAATATATAGGATTTGCTTTTGGTTTAAGAAAATGAAAATTTAAAGAACAATAAATTGAATTAGAATAAAATAAGACAATCACACCCTCCCCCCCCTCTGCATTTTTTTTTTATGTTTTCATTCATAATACACCTTTCCTTTTTCCCAAGACCTCCATTTCTCCAGATTTCTAGTAGCAGTAATTACATTGCAAATCTTACACTGTAATTTTAATGATGCCAAAACTAATGCATTTATATGTCTGAGGACCTGAAAATTGGAGTTGCAATTACTTTAGGTGTCTGGAGTCACTGATTTTCTTGATTCCCACACTGCTGTGTGAAGACAGCTATCAGGGTGCCACACTATCACTGTCAGCATGTCTGATGCATGACCATGATAAACTACTTAATTTTAATTGGCATCTGAAAGTACTGGTCTAGAGAACTGTAACTTTAAATGTTAAGTGGTCGAACTAGGACCATTTTAGAATATACACACCAAAGCTCACAAAAGTCTTGTTTTACTTGCATGCACCTTGGGATCCACATGGGAGCACAGGGCAGAAGAAGAAGGTAAGGTCCTGGTTGGAGGGAATAATGGCAGCGTGGGCCTACAAAGAGGACATCATGCCAGAGAGTCCTTTGATCTTCAGAGTGCTCTCTCCTTCAGCAGCTCCTCCTCTTGCAATGCTAGCAAGAACAGCACCTTCTAATAAGACTTCCTGAATATTCTTGGTGTTAAATGAGGCATGCAGAAGGGCAAGTTCATGGCTAAAATAAATGTGGGGAAACATCATCATAAAATATAACTTCAGTTGGAGGACTTCTCCGATTCTGTAATCTAAGCTAAGTATAGAGTTGGAAACTACAGAAGATCAAGTGTATGAAGTATTTCCTCTCTTTACAATGGATAATACTAAAAAGGTAATATGTCTTTCCCTTTGTGTACTGAAAATTAGCTTATTGCTAAGATTCATATCTAGTAGTATGCTTTCATGAAGTCATTCCCAGTTCCCTAAGAATTCATCTCTACCTGTTTGCAAATTATTGAATACAGGGTCTCAAAAAGCCTTGTTCCCATTATACACTCTGTTCTTTGGTATGCCAAGGACTTTGTGTTTTCCAGAGGTAAACCACTTTGAAATAACAGTTGTTAAGTGGTATAGTGGGATGGCACATCTTCTCAGAACATCTGAAAAATAATTTTTTTCTAACCCATAAATGGGGTCAGGTTGAACTTTTTTGTTCATTTGTTTTTATTTTGCATTGCATGTATTCAGGCAATTTAAAACTGCTTTTGACTGACCAGTAGAGTTCATCACCATAATCCAAACTTATACTAAAGAAATTCCACACAAACAAAATCATGCAAGTGTGCCTTTATTAAGTTTTACCTTCTAGTTCCAGCTAGGTATTTCATTTGACAAATGGGTATGGTGTTCCAGAAAACAGTTCACAACACTCAGTAGGCATAACCACAGGGACAGAGCAACTTACTCTGCAGTCACTGTATACATGGAGTAGGTCAAGGAGTCACTGAGGGACAGAGCTTAAATCACAACTGGTCCTCCTTACCAAGTAGATATTCTAAACATTCTACAATGGAAAGCACCTGACCATGACAGAGTCACAGAGAGCTTGAACCTAAATCTATCATTTTAGTCTAGGGTACAAATTGGGGTCACATATTAGTGGGCTAATGATTCTTTCAGATTAAACTACATATTTTCTATGTGTGACATTAATACTGATGAATCGCTTATGTTTAAGAAATCAATAGAAGAGTTAAAGGAAAACACCACTATACTGGTAACTATAGGAGATGTGTAGTCATTGCTGAAAGATTTCTTTTCACTCTGTTGGCTTCTTTACGAGTTCTTCTTAGATATTTTCATGGCAACTGTTTTGAGCTCAGTGTATTCATAAATTCCATGCTCACCACTAGAGAAGGAAGAAAATTACTATAAACACGATTGTGCACTGCAAGGTAAACCTAACATAATTCTCATAATTTGGTACAAGTTCTTTCTTGCTTATCTGAGTAGGGACAATGTAAAATATTTATTGAACACAGTATAGTTCATATAGTTACTAGCTTATCATAAGTTTCATGACCAAATTAACTCCCCAGAGGAGAGCAGTATTCTAAGATGTCTTTTATTTTAAAGAATTCTGCGCTCTGCTTATCCCAGGAAATATCCATTGTTTACATTACTTTATTTGAGCATATGACTAATTATCCAAATCATAATTCAACCTGGTCAGGTTTTATAAGATCAGTATGGAAGAGAGGTGTACTATATGTCACTGAAGACCGACAGAACAAACCACCAGCTGCACTAGAGGCTGCATTCACTGTCACCGGAGAGGTTAGAAAATGACCAGGAACCATTTTCAGTCCGTAGAAGCTGTAGTTTTAATAGGATTTTTAGAGTCTTGGCAAAAGAACCACCTAATCTTTCTTCGTAGAGTTTTCTATCTTTTGGATTAATTATATATACGTTTAGGGAGAAAAGAAACTAAAGGTTGCCCTTACTCAGGCATTTGGGATTTGGGCAGAGCTTGGCTTTCTCTATTCATCAACATCATATAATACCCTCAGGAGACTTTTATGTCAAGTGAACAGCAGCTGAGATCAGTGTATCTGTAGGTACCAAAGTGATTTTTAACCACGGTTTTATTCCAGACCAATTTTGAAAATTATGGTTTCTTTTCACTTGGTGGATAATTTATGTAAGAAGATTGTATTCAGTTGTGTTCCGCATAGTTTTGGCAAAAAAGATAAAATCACATGCTCTTAGGGCCATTCTCAATATTATAACACCTATGCACACAGGTTTACATAGGAGCAGAATTTTGTTCCTTACTTCCAGCACTGCTCCTGAAACCCTTCTCCTGTGTATGTAGACGGTATTGTATTCTCCCCAGAAACACAGTCTCCATTCCCTGATTATTCTGTAGGTAATTAAAGTTTTGAAAATACCTCTTCAAGGCTTCAATAAGAATTTTTTTTTAACATAGTAAAGGGCTTCACCTCAGCTCTCTAAATTCTATTAAAAGATAGTATTTTAATAAGTGATTCATTTAAAAGAGGTAAATAATTTAACCCATGATTTTGACCAAGCTGTTTTCCATTCTATTTAGAGCTGCAGCCTCACTTGTCACTCATTGGAGAAATATATATGCAATTTTGATTACATTGAAGCTGACTATACAATCCTGGATGACCCAAACTCACACATGAAGACTTTGCTGACTTTGAAATAACGGAGATCTGCCTGCCTCCTTCTCCCAAGTACTAAGATTAAAGAATAATCCACAATCTAATTCTTGGGGGTTCTTAGAGATGGTCATTTCAGTAATTCTCTGGTGTTATTTTGTAGCAAATGACTGTTCTACACAGGCACAAGGTAAACTTCACCAGATGCATAGTAGTCTGGAATAAGGAAACTTTAATTCCCTTAAGTGCTATATTTATATATCTAGAATGTTTCCATATTTATTTAAATGCCTCTCTAGATTATCAATTTATCCTTTTACTTTCAGAAAATGATTACCAAATGGTTTGTAGTCACTTATATCATAGGTAATCCTAAAAGTAGGCAACAACCAGCTACAAAGGTGGGATACTTAGCACCATCCTTTATGGACTACAAGAGCTTAACAAAATATATTCCTTCTGTTATTGTTTTTCTGCACCTTTGGAGTACTTCCAAAATTTTAAATGTTATTCTGTGTAAGAAACTCCAAGGAATAATGCAGGCATACTTCACTTAAGGTGGTGGAAATGGAACATCCTCCTTGGAGTGACAACCCCTTTCACAAAAATATGTTTGTAATACAAAGATTTACTTACAGTTCACGTCCATTTCCAGACATCTTGAATCCACCAAAGGGGCACTGGGCTGACAACATCATATAGCAATTTACCCTTAAGAAAAGAAGAGAAGGGCATTATAGATAATACTTAACTAACCCCATAATTACAAAGTTGGATATGAAAAGAATCAAAGGTCTCTTTAAAAACTCCATCATTCAGTATAATATACCATTGAGATGAGAAGGGGAAAAAAAGCAGTGCTGTAAATTTGAATGCAGAAAGCAAACATGTGTATTACCTAAAAACAAATAAATGGGATCGCTATAAGTGTGAATAATTATAAAGCAAGAATTTTCTGAATTACAGCAGAGGGAAGAGCCAATGTGCCATGAAAAGAGTGTCTACTTTGCTGGAGGCTGGGGTTTGTCTGCTGTTCTTTGGTAGCAAGCTTTGTAATGCGTATGTACTTAACCAGGCTAAAATCAACCTTCTTCAGCAGTTGCAGTGAATGTGAAAATACATGGGCAGTTTCATTAATTGGTTGATATATTGCTTACTCAAAAGTGTTGGCAAGAATTAGACCTAATTAGCAATTTTAATTAGATTTTGTAAAAAAAAAATGAAATGTTTCCATAGAGAAATATGTTATAAAAGCATGCTAAGCTTTGTGTTATTGCCAGGACAGAGGGAAGGGAAGCTTGAAGAGAAAATGTTGCTGAGGAAACAGTCTAGGGTATAGCTGGGAAAAGCAGCAGTTTGAGAGGCACAGCCTGAGAATCATCTAAGTTAAACTATAAAAATCAAAGAGCAGACTAGGTCAAAAGTGAGAGAAAATTACTTCACAAAATTTGTTATGGTGTTCTAAAAAAATGATATTTCTCAAAAAACAAAACAAACAAACAAACAAAAAACAGAGTAAGAATCTACTGTAAAAAAGCAAAAAGCAAGAAAAAGAATCATTGACTATACCAGCTTGCCTGGGATACAGACCCATAATCCCAGTTACTCTTGAGCCTGAAGCAGGAGGATGAAAGTGCAGGGCTACTCTGAACCAAAGAGTGAGTTCAAAGACAGACTCAGCAACTAAGTTCAAGTCTAACATATACATGTATGTATGTATGTATGTATACACACACACAAAAGCTGGAGTTTGGGTTGAGGGACAGAGTGCTTGCCTACACTGCACGGCACAAAGTACAGCATTCTTCGTGGAAAATAACAATGACAACAACAATAACTTTTGACATACATAAAGCAACAAAACATTATCTAACATAATTAAATTTGAACAAAACAATTTTTTATTTACCTTGAAATGAGCAATTCTTACAATGTATAGAGTAACAGTCACAAAAAGTTTATATAGGTAACTTGAAATAGTTGGATAAAGTTAATTTGGTTTTAAAAAAATAAGACAATTTTCCCAGGCGGTCAGATAATTTCTATGAATATCAAGCCTAAAGGAGGTCAACTCAGCCTATGTGGCTGATACAGGAAGGGCACACCTTACTTCAGATGAACTTACCACACCACCCCAGCCTGCAGAGCAGAAGACACAGTGATGGCCTTATCCAGGTCTTTTGTGAAAACTCCTGCTGCTAGGCCATAGCTAGTGTTGTTCGCTCTCTTGATCACATCATCTATACATTTAAACTTCATGATCTGCTGCACTGGCCCAAATATCTACATAGAATGACATGAAAACAGGTTTACACTATATACACTATATAAGCTTCAAATATATTACATATGCTTCCCTAGAAGCCATTCTACATGGACAAAAATGCTTTCTCTCACTTCAGAACAGATGGCCATGGCCAGTGAACATAAAAACATGCTGTGATCATGTATGGCATTCTCTGTTAAGCAGACACCTATCATTTGTGCTGTGACAGAGCTGTACAAAATGTAAGAACTGAACATCACATCATTAACTGCATGATTTCCTTGGAAATATCTTAAAAGTTAATTCCAGTTTTCTTTGTTGTCCAAATTACTGCACAAGACAACATGAACAAAAAAAGCAGTCCTTTGCTCTAAGAGTAACAAATAGACAATGATTGAGAATAATATTTATGCTTTCAACATCAGTGTATCATTGTTTTAAACATCAACCTTTCTACTGTATTTGTATCATCTCATAATTATAAATATTGTATAATATAGCAGAGATTTTTATTGTTTAGTGTCACTCAATACTATATACCATTACTAAACTCTGGAACTTTGCCATACTAAGTAAAGCTTGAGGTTCCTGGCAGTGACTATCATCACACTTGATTCTTTCAGTGTTAGCCAGTCTTTCATTTCTGCTGGAATCTAGTTAATAAAGGCCACACACGACTCAGTGTGTATGTCAGCCCACATACAACTGGGTCTTCTCAGCGATACTGTACTTCTGTCCTTTGAAAAGATATTAATCAAAATTTAGTAAAAGAGAGGTTTCTTAGAATGTTAGTACACTTTCCTGGGAAATATAAGCATGGTTGGCAAAAACTCAGATGTGTCATTTAGTTTTCTGGTATACAGAGGAAATCTAAGTGTTATGGGGCAGTCACCAGCAACTCTCTGAAGGCTGGAGCAGTCCCTGGTATTTTAAACAGTCTCGTGACCTGGAAACTGGGAAGCATAACAGTGTGAACACTGTAAATGGGAACCAACTGGAGCAGGACTATGGTGGGTTTGCTAAGAACTGTAGCAACTTAGCCTATACAGTATGGGCTCTGGGTTCCCATTCTGAAGCAGCAAATGAGATAGTCCAGTGAGTACATTATAGGAGCACAATCTTCCTTGAATGAATATTACTTTCTGCCTTATTGTCCTTCATACTCATGTTAATCAAGGTCTACAAGAACAGTAGCTCTGATCAAAGAACTGGCCATTAAGTGCAGAAATTCAAATGCAGTTGAGGTGTGAGTTGATGCAAACAATCTAAGTGTGTTGGGTTATCCACATATATGATCTTTATTTCTGTTCTTTATATTTATTCCTGCTTCTTGAACAGCTGAATATTCCCCTTTTCTCCTTATTTGCTGACATTGTGGAGTAAAGAATATAACCTCCAGGATGCTCTGTCATATCAGGGACATGAGTATGAATTCACAGAATGGGGGAAAGTATGGTTCTGCACAGTTGAGTCATTGTACTTTCTTATTGCAGTATATAGCACAAAACACTTTCATTGTTTATGGCAAATGCTTATATATCTGTATATAGTAAAAGCCCTCATAATCAAGATGTATATTAGTTACTATTTTAATCGCTAACTAGTTCTTTTTATTAATGTGTTGTTTGTTGGTTAGCATCTTTATTGATCCTGTTTTTAAGAGTCATTTCCCCTTCCTTTAAGGCTGTTAATGAAGCACCTATAGAAGCTGCTGTGGAATTTGTTCTGTGTTTGATAGAAACTGCTTGTAGCCCATTGCATTCCTCACTGATCAGTCTTGATAACAAATTACTTTAGGCTTTATCATCAAGCACTTCAGGGGAATGTTGTTCCCCTGAACAACTGAAGGTTCAGAATGG
Source organism: Phodopus roborovskii (assembly GCF_943737965.1). Classification (NCBI taxonomy): domain Eukaryota; kingdom Metazoa; phylum Chordata; class Mammalia; order Rodentia; family Cricetidae; genus Phodopus; species Phodopus roborovskii. The sequence goes on along the minus strand of NW_026125298.1, from coordinate 15,422 downwards.
CCCAGAAACAGAACCTCGTGGAACCCATTACCTCCTCTTTGGCAATGCGCATCTCATCAGTTACATTGGAGAACACTGTGGGCTGGACAAAGTAGCCCTTGTTCCCCCAGCGTCCACCACCACACTCCAGTTTGGCTCCTTCTTTCTTCCCACTCTCAATGAGATCAAGTATTTTCTCATGTTGTTCCTTGTCAATCTAATTGAAAGAAATCATAGGGAAAAAGGAAATAAATGAAAAACCACTAAATCAGTGGTTTGCAAACTATGGGTCTCAACCAGCAGAAACCACTGATTTCCTATGGTCTTAGGAACCCTAGTCACAAACTTATTTTTGTTGTTACTTCATACATACAATTTTGCTACTTAGTGGTATCTCATTTCCTAAGACCACCAGTAATACGTATTTTCCAATAGTTGTGTCCCACGGATTGAGAACCGCTGCATTAAATGATGTCCACATCCAGGACACTCTCTCAAGTCTGTCAGTTAAGCAGAGGTTCAGCTCAGTCTGCCTATTCTTGAGTATGTTTTTCTGTTAATCTTGGTACATTTACAAAGGATAGCAATTAGAAAGGCAGAAATATTGGGGCCTTTTACACATCTGTCATTTATTCACCTTGGAAGGAATTTGTTAATGATTTAGCACATATGCCTGAAAACTTAGTCCTTACTGAGACAAAGGAGTGATGAGCAAAGGATCAAGTCCAGTGTCACTTTAGAAGCAGATGCTTTGGGCTGTATAAGACCTTTATTCTTCAGAAATGAAATCTGCCTATTCTTGGGTCAGGTTTACTGGTCTGCCTGCTCTTTCATACCATGTATGATCACAGTTTGGGGGTCTTGCTCCATTCAGTGCACTAAGTTGCATCCCAGTTTCTAACAAGAAATGATTATCAATTTCCTGTTCCATTATGTGGACCATGTCTAAATAATATGATAATCATCACAGAAGTATCGTGTTTTAAATAATATTTTGCATAAGACAGAATTAAAGAGATCAGATTTCTGGTTGACAATATCAGAATCATTGAATACTCCACCCACTTGCTGAGACTTATGGGTTTCCTAATACTCTAGTTTTCACCGAAAGGGGAGGTGAATGATTGAGTAAGTCTTGGATTTAAGATCATTTGTACAGACTGCCTGCTTGAGGTATGACTGGGTTTACATAAATGGAACATTTAGAAACCAAGGGACTAAAAGGAGGGGGTCAGATTTGGGGCTGATTTATTTTCTGTCTTGTATTGACAACTGAAATTCTTTACATCATTGAACTCTCAGTACTCAAAGGATCAGAAAAGCTTGCATGACTTGCTTTCTAACTGCACTTATCTCAGCCTCTACCTTTAGTTAGAGTAAATGCTGGCTGCTATCAGTTACTAGCTGAGAAAAGTTAACATAGTATTTGTCAACCTGTTGTTCCAAATGTTCAGTGTGTAATACTCAAAAGAACATTCCTCAAAGATAACCTCTTCATTCATTGTCTATTGTGGAACTCCAGGGGTTGGTTGAAAAGCCAAAGCACTGATATTACTACATACAATATATCCAGGCTAAGTTGTGGTATCATGTAGATATGTTTAACTGAGATATTCTGGAGTTAATGTGCACTCAGTCATCCTTTAATTTCATGAACATCTCTGTCCTATTCTCAGAAAATCTCTATTTTTCAGTTCTTTATTTTAAGATATACATTCCAACTCATAGTGCTTCTCTGTCTTCGACAAAAAAAAAAAATGCCCCTAGATGCCCCTAGGGAATCTAGTCCTTGACTATTTGCTCCAGAAAGAGGAAATATTGAGGTATATCATTGTAGATCATGGAACTGATAACAGTAATCTTATTATCAGAACACACAGTCTACAAAATTGTAAACATCACTATGCTGTTATAATGGTGTTAAAATGTGTGCTTTGATTTTTTGAATGTGACTATTTTTTGATTCCTTAGATTTTATGTGTTAGAAATTATATAAACCAAAAAAGGCACAAGTTCATCTATGAAAACCATATGTTCATACCTTGAAAGTAGAGATCAATGAGTAATTTGAGGGCAGACATGTAAATATATTATTATTTCTAAGAAGATAATGGTTGTACTATACATAAAATTATTATCATGTATTATCATATATAATTTCTATCATGCATAGTGAAATTTAATTGGTATTTATGACTATATGATGAAATAAACATCATGCTGGCTATGTCACACAGTTTATCTCATTTCACTATATAATGAATCTTCAAGATTTATACTTTTATTACTACTTAATTAACAAGGAAATTGAGGGAGGGGGAGATCATACATTTTTCTTTTCAAATGAAAAATGCTAATCATTTTAAGCTTTTCTGGATGCATTTGGGTCCATGAAGACAAATAAAAGTATTACTTTACAAATGAATAAAATATACGTATATGAATACTCATATGCAACATGAAATAAATAATAACATATTATTTATAACTATTATACAAAAATATATAGTACAGTATAATAATCTGCTTTGAAACTGAAATTCTTGCAGTCTATCATCTTTAAAATGATAAAAAAAAACTATGTAAAATATTTTCCTAAAAAAATGTATTTGATCTTAATTTTTCCCTAAAATTATTTTTGTTGTGATATTTATGAATTCCCAAACTCTGTTTAAAAAGTCCCAGTGACTCTGCCAGCAGTGGATGAAACACTAGGCAAAAGTTGGTCAATGCATAACTTTTCTCATAATGTTTTTCTTATTCCAGATAAAAACATAGGATAGAGAAGACTCGGGCCTCCCCATGCTTTTGCTTGTCAACATGCCTGCCTATTCTCTGTATCCCAAGCAACCTCTCTTAAAAAGATATGTACTTACAAAGGAGAGTAAAGCCATGTGATAGTCAACTAGAATACAGGATTGTTTACTTTAGAATCTTACAATTCAGAATGTTTAAAGTCTATTTTAATTTATCCTATAAATAATAATACATTTCCTCTCAATTGAAGGCTTTGGCTGAATAACACAGTTCTCTTGATGAAAGAAAACAATAAGTTGCTCAATATGAAGGATTTCAGATAATCTTTTCTTCTGCACCCTTTGTCATCTAAAGACATACCTTTCATTTGTATACCTACTGTCCATCATTCACTTATCAACATATTGTATTTACTTACCAATCTATCTAATGGTAATATGTTTTATATTTGGATAGCAGATCAATATATATATTTAGGAAGAGAAGTGATCATAACAAAATTGCTAAGAATTGCATCATTTAAATTATATCATTTTTAAAATTCACAAATAGGGATTTGAGAATTAGCAAATATAAAAATCAGCAAGTATCTATACACTCACTGAAATAAATGATAAAAACACATAATGAGACTGATACAATACAAATAATTCCTTCACTTGGCAGTTATCTTGGGGCACTGCTTCAGTCCTATGCATTTCCTACATGGGGACTTTGACTAAAAAGAAACACTAAGAGCTTCTTCCAAGCTATTTATATGATAAATTCTAAGATGTTACTGACCATGTCCTCTTTGGTACTTATAGCTTTTTCAAGGTCCTCTCATGAGGCATAGCCAGTAGCAATGTACCCCTAAATTTTTGCTAATGGAATTTGGTTTGTAGTTGTTAAATAACTGAAGAATGAGGTTTGGTTCCAATTCAAAAGTGAGAAACAGTGTATCATAGTTAATATAAAAGAATATCAGCTCCAAGGTCAATGTTCAGTCCCAAGGGCACAGCTCTCAGGAATAGCTTTAATGGCACTTGGGGACAGTAAACTCATTGTTATGAGGTTGTATTATATTCACTGTTGGGTGCTCAGCAGCATCCTTTCCTCTGCTCAGGAAATGTGAGTAGGTCCCCTTCATCTTGTTGTAATAACTTAATATGTCTCCAGATAAGGTCCCCTATCATGGGTGGGGTGGGCATAACTGCCTCTGGTTGAGGGCTTACTGTTTTAAAGAAGGAGCCAGAGGCAGGTATGAACTCAGAAATTAAAGTCCATAAATCTTGGGCAGACGATATCAGACTATGAACAAAAGCTGTGAGAGATGAAAAGGGGACCTTTGGACAAAGAGACAAAGACATTGGTATTTTCAGTGGATCTAACTACACAGAAGAAACTCAGAGTCCCCTGGGAAATGCTTGCTTCTGATAACTATAGAGAAAAGCATGTCAGAAGCCCATAAACCAGAATCTTCAAGAACACTTACAATAACATTACATTAGATAAACTGAGGACCCTGCAGAGGATCCAGAAGTGCTTGACTGCTTATAGTTGTAGTATGACTGATGAAGGGAAAGACTGATTATAAGGGATAAATTAAATCTATATGAATTTCCAAGAGGTCTACAAATTGTAATAGGAATCTAAAAGCATGCAGATTGAAGAAGGCAAGGAACTGATAATATCGGCAACTTTTCCTCTTTACCTCTTGTGTGTTATGTGTATGTGGTATGCACTCAACTGCAAGTATAACAATGCATTGTGTGAAGAAGACAGAGGTTGACATTAGGTGTCTTTTACTCTCAGTCTCTATCCTATTCTCAGAACTTATGAGCTTGGCTGTTCAAGTTAGTCACTTTGCCTTGGGAAATTCCTGCCTTATTTCCTGAACTTTGGAACTGAATGCCAGCTACCACATGTAGTTTTTAAGTGGGTGCAGGAATTTGCACTGTGAACTTCATGCTCAAATGGCAAGAGCTTTATCCAATGGGTTACCTCCTCAGACTTATACATGTTTAATCCCCTGCACTATTCTTAAACTGCTTCTCAATATATAATATTTTTTGCCAACACAAAATTAGAATGATTTTTCCCATTGGAAATTAGCCTCTTTTCATAAAATGAGATCAGTGTAATAATGTGTAGATGTAAGTTTCTGTCCCTCCTGGTCCCATGGCTAATATAAGCAAGATGTCACCACAATAATGTCCACTAGCCAAGTGTATAGTTAAGAGGTAAAGTTAATTCTTCTAAGTTCTAAGTAGTTCTAAGTAGATATTTCTTCTTGTATTGCAATGCTTGTCTTTTTTTACCTGAGGGCCTTGATTTATTCCTGAGTTCAGAGGATTTCCAAGAACATATTTCTTAGCTCGCTCAACACTCCTTTTCACGAACTCATCATAAATTGACTCCTCAACAAAAAGCCTGGATGCCGCTACACAGCATTGGCCTTGATGGTAGAACACCCCATAATGTGCAAACTCAACGGCTGTGTCCACTGCAAAGGAAACATTCACATTAAAGAAGAAATATTTTCTAAAGCATGCACTTGTTCACGTGCGCTCACACACATGCACACACACTGAAGAGATGGCTGGGTGGTTAAAAGCACTTGGATCTCTTCTATTGTTCTGTAGTTGAGTCCCCAGTGTCTATGAATGATGGGTCACAATCTCCTATAGCTACTTCCTCAGGACCTCTGAAGCCTTCTTCTGGCCTTTGGAGACATTCATGCTCATTTATACATATCCACACATATATGCACACATACATATCACATCTAAATCAAAATAAAATTCTTAAATGTATTTTTTCTCAGATGAAAAATGGTGATAGGGTAAAAAGAAGAATCACCAAACAGCCATAGACTTAACATATTTTACCTCTTAGAAGCCAGTTGACAAAATAATCTTGATGATGTTTTTATTTTCAATGAAATGACAGAAAGAATCAGGGAAGAGAGGCTAGTACTTCTTCAACACAGACCCTACTAAGAATATAGACTTAATTGTAAGAACAAATAGCAATGCAAATGATTTTATAACTCTTTCTAATGATTGAAATATTTGTGACTCCTTTAAAATTCAGGTTTAATTAATAAAAATATGAAATATTACCATAAATAATCTCAAGACATTCACATACTTTGGTCAAAGGGAAAATTATTACCAAAACCATGTCACTGATTCTAGATGCAGTACATTTATACTACCTCAGGTTGACACTGGGAAATAGTAAGCTATTCCAACTCAGGACAAAATTTTCTCAGTGTTTGTCAGCTGTATACTACAGGATCAATTTAAAAGCTGTGCAGAGTCACCTCAGACTCTAGTTAATTCCTTACACTGGAAGCAAAGTCATTTGCAAGACTCCAGGTGACTGTGACATTCACAGGCATCAGGAGGAGGAAGGGGAGATCTAGCAAGGGACTTGTACTTACAGTCAGCATCTGCAAACACAATGCAAGGGCTCTTTCCTCCAAGCTCCAGGGTGACCCTCTTCAGGTTGCTTTTCCCTGCAGCTTCTTTGATTAATTTGCCAACCTGAACCCAAACATCACATAGGAGGAGGCTTAGTTTGTTCTCATGTCAATAGGTTGTTTTAATACTTTCCATTCGTAGAACATTTACATCACCCTTTAATTTAATTTGGAAGATACATGAAATGGTGTTGTTCAGGATCTGGCACCTTCAGGTGTAAAAGCCTCCACCATCAAGTCTGAAAATATGATGAAAATCATAAAATGCTCCTGGGCAGAAGAGCAACTTGAGAACTGACTTTCATGTGTGGGCTGACAAGAGTTTATTTTTCATGTTCATCAAAACTTTCTCTCTATATTTGATCACAAATATCCCCAGACACCTCATGCAATGACTTTTCTTCCCTCTGGGTGACATTTATAAAACTTGGTTCTTCCTTTGTTTGGGCTCACCTCTTAGTACAGATTCTCTTTGACCTCTTGTCTGGTGTTTGTAGGTGGGCATGATTCTTTTTCCCCAGTCTCCCAAAGAAACACATGAAAACCCACCTGGCATACCCCAAATGGTATCCTACATATCTGCAAAATTTTCCCAACAGACTGTCATTTTCTATGGCCCTGTGTGTTTATCACAATGTGCTCACTGTTAATGGATCTGGGCACATCCTTCACCACTGTGTTCTTGGCACTGTGCTCCTGTTTCTCCTACACATGGCAATCTTCACAGTGGATAGAAAAGAAACAGGCTGCCTCTGATCTCTGTGTTCTTCTTGCCCTTAGCTGGGGATGCTGACATTCTAGTTTCTTCCTTAATTCCACTTCCTTCATCTAAAAGACATTGGTTTCATCTTATTTTACTTTCTCTCTTTGGGTTCCTTCAATTGAAGGTTGTTTTCTAAAAAAATTAGTTTTCCTTTTCCATCCTTAAATCCAGCTTTTATAATCAAGTGTACTTCATTATGTTCACAATGATGACATTCTACTTAAAACATTTGTATCCCGGTATCTAGAGATACCCATTTGCTTCTTTAATCCTCTGTTTCCTGGGCTGTTCTACATATTGGATTTTAATGGATCATTTCTATCACACTTATAAGTGATGACATTATTCCTATGTGGATACTGTTTTGTTTTACAGAAAAGATATTCGTTCTACTGAGGTTTTCATTTTATTAATGTTGTTATAAATCTAAATTTAATTCCTGAAATTAAATGAATAGAAATAAACAAAACTGGTCATGTGTCCCAGGGAAGAACTACCTGAAATTTGGCTTCCCTACTTCTCTTTCAGACTGTTGTTTTCCTTACTTTCTGTCCTTTATTTCTGACAGTGTATCCCTGGATAGTTCATTCTGGCTTGTGGGGGTAGTGGTGTCAGCCATGATGCTGAGTCTCTGTGGCACAATCTCTGTGACTATTTTCATTTAAAAAGTGAATATGCTCTTATTTTATCTTTTTGGAGGTACCTGATCAGTTTAGCAGAAAAGTTCTGCCATCATAGCCAAATCTTGTAATGGTTAATGGAGTTAAGACCAGAGGATATTTTGTAAAGCTACAATACACATGGCAAAGAATGTGTAGCACAGTTGTTTGGTTAGAAATATGAAGAAAGAATAAAGATTTTATGTAGGTTGTACATTCAGGTGGACAATTTGAGGCTTGCTTCAATTTTCTCAGAAAACAAGCAAGTAATTTTTATCCCGTGATTTTATACCCTTACTTTTAAAAAGTATAATTTTATTTTCCTGAAGAGGACAATGAGAATGGCAGAATCCAAACTGTTCACTCTCTTGTTGCATCCTGTGTGAAACAGAGGTGACCAGTATTTAGGAAAATATATATTATACAGTGTGGCTAAAGTTCTTTATAGAAATGAATTATTTAAAATTCTTATTATCTAAGCTATGTTAATCTTTTTTTTCTTTTTGTTAGATTGTTTCATGATTGTGACCACAGAAGATGCAATCTATCATTTGCTTCTGGATTGAAAATGGTTCAGGAACTTTAGTGTAAGTCAGGTAACAAACATTGAGGAAAACAAATGAACAAGTTCCCACAAAGCATTTGTATTGGACTAGTGCTATGTTTATCCTTGCTGTGGCTTTTAAAAGCATATTGCTATGGCTTTGTCATATAGAAGCCACCATTCTGTGGCTAACCCTGAACAGGAGTCTTTGAGGTGAGCCAGACAAGAGAAAGAGATTAATCTATAAGGACACTGTCCTGCAAGGCCAGTGGAAACATTGTCTAGTTCATGATTTTCTTAGAACTTCAGATAGGAGCACCAAGGCATTGTGGGAACACTGGGAGGTGGTTGACAGGAGCAGATGCCCACATACAAACCAAAGCCTGGGAAAACAAAAGTGACCAGGAAATTTCCCAAGTTTTCAGAAGGGGCTAAATGTCTTCTTTGGTGGGTTCTCATTTTTATTAAGTAAAACTGAGAAAGCCAGATATTACATTCTGCTTTTCAAATAAAGAAAGCCAAATTTGGCAAAGATATGATGCCTATAAAAGTTAAGATTGGAATTTGAACCCAGATTTTGCTTGATCTTCTAATTTCCATTTTTATTGGGTGGCGGGGTATATGAAGAGGCCTCAAAATGGCTCATGTTTCAGGATCACTTATGACAGTTGAACATTCATGCTACATCTGGGGTTAGGACCAGAAGCCTTTAGCACAGGAGGAGTCAGCATAGGTTTCAGACCCATATAAGCCATGGATTCCCCCAATGCAGGAGGTGGGAAATCCCAAGATTCTATCTGCCTGCCTCTTCCATCCCTGATATGATATCACCATTACAAAAATTATCAGCATGTCTTATACATCCTCACATCTTCTTACCCCACAGAATATTCTGAGTGCAGCAATTTTAGAAAGACCATTATGTCAATCACAGATTTTTCACTATGTACTATTTTTCTACTGTCCATGCAAAACAAAGAAAATGTGTTTTAGAAGGTCAAGAATGGAATAAAACTAGAACTTAATGTTTATCAATTCAACTTCTGAGAAGTTTAATAAATACTGAAGCAACTATGAATATAAGAAAATCAAATTAACCTCAGCTCATTAAGAAAAATCTTCTTGCTTCTCAGTCATCAAGTAGTTAAAGCAGAAAATATTCCTCAACATCTCCAGCAAGTCTTGCACCCATCTAGCTTCAGATAAGTTTTCCTTTCCTTGATCTCCTTTAAGTATCTGACAGCCTTCTCCATCCTGTTTACTTCCTGTAGGTATTCACTGCTTAGTGTGGTCTATTCTTGCTCACTTTTAACCCAGGCCAATGAGGCGTGCAGTGTCTTTTTGGTTGAATAACTAGTAATGTGATGACAAGTAGGGTGACTGAGACTTGACTTTACTTGAAACAGGGTATTTTCTACATTGTCTGTTTTAATAGAAACTCATGCAATATCCAGATTTATGTTCAAGCCTGTTTCTCTTCCTGCACCCGCCACTTCTTAGAGTGTTTTTGGGCTGTTTCTTATTTCTCAGCTTTGTAAGGATCCATAGTTAATTCAGCCACACAGAACACTGAGGCTGTCCAGAAGAAACATGGAAGGAAGTGGATTTTTGTCTCCCTCTCAGGCTGTGCTGGGTAGATAGTCTTAAATAAGATGCTAAGGGTGAGACTCTACTATTTAGTTTTCTTCACCTAGAGGTTGAACTTTCACTCATTCATATAAATCACTGTGGTAAATTTTATAGGTTTTACCAGATACTTTTACCACTTATCAGACAAGCTCAGAGGATATATTTCCAAGAGATAGTAATAAACACATTGAAAATAGTAATCTTTCTGAATTAGTAACAAGTATTTTCCTTTATCCTAGATTCACCCACTTGTGCTTGATAAACATATTTCAAGAACAGAATAAGGAATAAATCCTTGAAACGACTTTTGTTTTTAGAGTGTTGGCTTAGAAAGAACTGCAGAGTACAAGCTTGTTCTCATTAGAGATGAGGCATCCGGAGACTGGTACTACCTGTGTTGATCCTGTGAAGGCCACCTTGTCGATGTCCATGTGAGAGGAAATGGCTGCCCCTGCAGTTGGTCCATAACCAGGGACAATGTTCACCACACCAGGAGGAAATCCTGCCTACAAGTTAAGAGGCAAACAGTCAGTGGATCAAGAATTTAATTCCCAACAGAGGCACGACTACATGACCGAAGCGTTTGTTAATATAACCATAGGAGTTTTCTTTCCACACACAAAATTGCATGTGTTTATTCTTTAATATTACTATTTTTTTCTTTTTCCACAGGAAAATATACTTCAAGGTGGTATTATTGAGAAAACCTTTCTGGCAATCCAATAGTCATCAATGGATCATAGCTCCAATGATTATCTGTGTCAAATGTCAGAAGGGAGACCTCGGTGAGAGGATCCAGAAAAGTGTGATAAAGTATGTACATAGAAAGAAGTCTTTCAGTCTCATCAGCAAAGCTGAAAAGCTAAAGAGCGGGTACATTTTCAGTGTTCCCGTGTTGAATCTCAGGTGGAGCAGCTAGGTGACAAATCCCTAGAGGTATTGTTCAATCATTAAAAAAAAAAAAATCACATAGGCAAAGCCTCTCTTCTCAGGATGGTCGAGTGATTCTTGGCACATATGATCTCTAACCTTCAGTCACATTCAAACTAAGATAACTGAAACAATTCACAGAAGCAACCAGGCCAGTTAATATTTCAGCATTTGAAAGAATGTCATGATTTCCTTGGAACTGTGCTCAGGAGACTTGAACAACAGAAATGACAAGTTACAAGATGACTGGCTAAATGCTTCTGTCATTTAGATAGAGACATGTTTGTGCTAACTGACAAAAAGACACTCTCCTGCTTTCATCTCCATGCATGGACAGCAGCCATGTGTGAACAGTGAAGCTCACAGTAGCGGGAGTGAGGTATATAAAGTAAATGAGGGAGAAGGGAATGGATCCTGCATTTTCCTGCATGTTGTGACTTGGAGACTCACCCCTTTTATTAGAGAAGCCATGTAAAGAGCAGTGAGAGGCGTTTGTCTGTTGGTTTGACAATCACGGTGTTTCCACAGCTAAGGGCAGGACCTATCTTCCAAATGAACATGAGCAGTGGGAAATTCCACTAGAAAGCAAAATTGAACAATTTTATATTGTCTCAAACAAGTTTCTAAAATGCCCTGCCTTTATAGAAAATTGGTAAGTTCTTTGTAAGTATATGACCCATCTCACTTACCTTCATTGTTAAAAGCAACTAGTAAATGATGAATGTTCTGAACTAAACATATAGAAAGGAATAGGAAAACACTTATGAATTTAATTAAGTCATGTTATTTTGAATTCTTATTCTACAAGGAAGACATTATTTTATGTCTTTGTATATAATTAAACATGACAAATGTTACAGATAGTTTAAAAGATATGATAACTTCTCCCTTACACCCCATAAAGAACACTTACTGAATTTACTTCAATTATAATGCACTAATATATTTTAGTACATTGTATGTCTAGGAGAATCCATTTCACTTTTTGGATCCTGAGACTAACACCAGACATCCATGGACATATTGAATGCACTTTCCACAACACAGAGCTATGTTTAACTCAAGATAAATAAAAATATTGTTAAAGGCAAATGAAGTTCACATCCAGTAAGTCAAAGCTTGAGTTTGGATCTCAGCAAACTTACTGGCCACCTGAAGAAATAGTACATGTGACTGCTTCTCTATTTAATGCATTAACCACCCATGAGTGGTAAAAACAGTCCTCTCTCCTTAGATGTTGTCCTCAAGTTAACAAAGAAATGCAGGCATGTAGAAAAGCATGTGTGAGGCTCAGGGTTAGATTTCCAGTACAACAGAGCAAAACAGGGGAAGCCAGTGTTTAAACTTATCCAATATTCCTAGCTGGTGGAGTGACATAGGTGTGTTTGTGTGTTTTCAAAGCCTTTGAAGTACTGAACAGTTCTATGAAATACACTGATATATTCAGTCACACTAAACAAGAGTCACTGCCATTCTGAAACCTTCAGGATGCTTCAATGTTTTTAATTTAGCTTTAAAACTATCTTGTTAATCTTGAATCTTGAAGGAAAACTGGTTACCTCAAGAACATGATTTTTTTTTTTTTTTTTTGGCAGAAGAAGAATTTTGAGTACCCAACCCTGCTCCCTAAAGATATAATACAGGACACAAACTATTCCAATTTTCATGGTGGCTATTCCTTTCTCTTCAATTAAAGGACATTTTCCTTGATTTGAACAATTTTGCTGCTGCTGCTACTGTCCACAACTACTGTCTCGAGGAGGAGACAGACATGCTGGGAGCAGTGAGCACTGCTGTGTGCACTGACATGTCCCAGCACAGATGAGCTGCAATAAGCCTTTGCCACATGATTACAAAGCATAGCTCATGAAACCATAACATAGCACAATTTCCAAAACAACACCAGGCTTATTTGGCAACACTGAAACACCCAAAGTACAGCAACATATAGAGGGGGTCTGCACAGCTAGTGCATATCCAAGAAGGTAAGTTGCAGAAATCTATTCTTCAGGAAGTCAAGCTTATTGAATTCACTCCATACATAAACCATCACACGTTTCAGTTGTATAAGGATGGGGCTTCAGATCAAATGTAACTACTGCTTTCTTTCCACCATTGGAGACTGAGGAACTTACAGGATTATTTGGCCACACACCCCAATTGGTTCACGCCTTGTATAAGTGAAAATATCTCCATCTGGAAAAACAGAGCAGACACACCATCCAATAAAGGTGAATGCGGGATGCAATTAAAGCCAGGCTGTTGTGGGAGGTTGGTATGAGAGGGAGCCCCACAGTGAATAGCAAAAGGGAAATATCCTGTCTAACATTAACATAAAGATGGAGCTATCAAATAGCAATTTGATTCTAAAGAGTAAGCAGCATTCCATTTCTAGTATCAAAAGATGGCTGCCTTCTATATCACCCTTGTTCACAGAGTAACACAGAAAGGAACTGGGAAGTAAGGTTCTGTTTGAGTAAGGGCAGAGACACATGCAAATGTTTCCAGCATTTCAAATCTCCCAGGAGAACTAACTTTTAAAAAATTAAATGATTTAAAATAGTGAAATATCTCCACAGAACAAGCAGTCTTTCTACTTACTTGGTTTTTCTTTGCCTAATAAATATAAATGCAATATCTCTTAATCCATGAAAAAGAAAAGTTGTTTGGAAGTGAAATATAGTTCTCTTCCATCTGGGTTTGTCCATTCCAGTGCCTTATTTTGATGTGGTTACCCTGGGAATTTTGTTGTTCTGTGTTTTATTCTGGCTTTCTTTATAGGTGCCTCCCTGCTATAGCAAGTACTTTTCCTGGCAAGAACTATAGGTACTTCTTTTATGTTTCCTAAGGGTGGAGTAAGAGCCACACAAAGCCCATTTCTTGCTATCTCTGTTGTCATATTTTTTATTTCCTGAAGACCAATCCTGCAGTGAGATTGGAAGTATATATTAGTCTCAGAACTGGAAGTGAACTACTTGGATGCCTGAAGTCTTTCCATTTATAGATTTTTTTCCAGTTATTGATTCTTTCTTTCCAGCTGAAATATTTTTCAAGTTTTGGTTCTACTATATGCACACTAAATAAAACTTGCACAAATATTCCTATGCAAACCTTTAAATCCAGCTAGTAAATATGTTCTTACCTTGCTTTGTGTGTTTTGAAACATATAAAATATAAATCATTTTTTTAATACACTGAGCTTGGGTAACCAGTAGCATACCTGCCTCTTTCTAGACCAAATGTCTTTAAACAATTGCATTATAGGAAGAATAGTCAATGTTGTTATGGAAATATGTGATTTCAGTGGCCAGCTTTGAAAAAATCTGGACATTTGGACACCTCATTGATTTTTAATTGATTATATGATAAATGTTCTTACTTTAATGCTATTTACACTCTCTACAGTTTTACTCTCATGATTAATGGGTAACCTAAACTTAAAAAAAAACTATTTATTCAATTGGACTCCCTCTTCAGAAATATGTATGTATTCAAAGTCAAGGGAAAAATAATCTCTGCCTTATTGTTTGAAATCTTTATCAGAGTTTATGGTGTCATCTCTGTGATGGTAGCCTTGCCTCCACCACCAACCCTGCTAGCTTTCTAAGTATACTTACCACTTGGTATTGTTTGACCATGGACCTTGTCTGCCCAGCCTGCACAGTACTTCAGTGCTTTTATGAGCCTCCAAATCAAACATGTATGAACTGGTGAAGACTTTCCCACCATTGATTGCCTCCATTGTCTGAAAAATGAAGACAAACCACAGTGTAAAATTGGAACAAGAATATTAGATTAAGAACATTGCTTGATAGAGTTGGAGATGGCTTAGTGGTTAAGATTGTGGAATGCCAATGCAGAAGACTCAATTTGATCCCAGCACCCACATGATAGCTTACAATCATTTACAATGACATATAATGTTATGCCTTCTCCGTCCTCTAAGTGAGCAGTCCTGCACATAGTGCATATACACATATGGGATAAATACCCATACACAGGAAATAAGTTAAAATAAAATAAATAATGACATACTCATGTATGAATGAGCAGCGCATAATTGGATTCAGAAGAGTAGAAAGAGGATATAAAAAGTAGTCATTTAGGTGGCATGAGGGGCCCTAAGGGGATTTGATAGAAAGTAGTTGTGGGTGGATATGATCAATATCCATTTTATAACTGTATGGAATGTTATAAGGATAAAAGTAAATTAGAAGAATATATGGTCAATACTTTTAGTAGTTAAGTAAGAGAACTTTGTAATTATAAGAAGTCACAAATCATCTCAACAAACTGTTTTTAAAACAGAGCCCAATAACTTGTTTATGATCACATAGCAAGATCATTGTAGAGGGGATAACGAGATTCCTATCATTTGACCCTTGTGCTCTTTCCGCAGCATTCTGAGTTCCTTCCTACTAAGCTAGGTCTATGCATTTCTCAGTTCCACAGGTACACAACTAAGAAAATAACTGGTAGTGTTCTGGTCATATAAGAATTCCAATAGGATCTCATTTTCCAGGCAATGATGGAGACACTTGGTGATTGCATCCATTCTGATGCCCACAATAATTGCCATATTCTCCACAGATAGAAAGTTTGTTGGTCCAAATGTGATACTTACATCTCTCACCATGGATTCTTGGAATTTCCTAGCAGTTTGCAATGGCAATCCTACTGTTTAGGCAACAAGGT